>NC_067232.1:18150000-18222500 GCF_019924925.1 Ctenopharyngodon idella | reverse complement strand
AGTTTATAAAGTTTTAAATATGGATATTTTTCTAACAACAAAAAACCCATTGCTTCCCTTCAGAAGGCATTTATTAACCCACTGGAGTCATATGGATTACTTTTATGATGGATGGATGTGCTTTTTGGAGCTTCAAAAACACTATTCAATGGCATTACAATGCTGGGAAGAGCCAGGACATTATTTAATATAACTCTTATTGTGTTCGTCTGAAAGAAGAAAGCCATATACACCTAGGATGCCTTGAGGGTGAGTAAATCATGGGATAATTTTAATTTTTGGGTGAACTATCCCTTTAAAGCTATCTGTGAAAAATTATCATTGAATTCTGGAAAGACAGCAATTCTGATTAAATCTATACAAATGTATTAAATTAAATTAAATTTATTAAATCTATACAAATCCACACAAATTTTCATTTGTGGTATGGTCGCTTTACATGTCAGCCAAAATGGCTCTTCCTGGTTCTTCTGGCTGGTCTCTTCTGCACTGTGCACCAGATCCAGATCATATGCCAAATGTCTGGATATTCAAGACTAATAATAGCAGAGCTCAACAATAAAGATGGATCTGCTGGCCCGGGGCTAGTTTGACAGTGTTTCAGGCCAGATGGCAGAAATGTCACAAAATTTTACATTCATTGATCTTGTACAACCATTTTTTATGCCTTGCAAATTCGTAATGATTTCGTTATAGTTTTTCAACAAAATTACAGAAATTACGATATTTTTTTCTTCCCTTTTGTTACATATATCTGAGGAAAACAAGAAAAAACATAGGACGGGATTTGATTGGATTGTTGGATGGTTGTCATTTGCTATTGGTCGATCTCATGTGAGTGACAGGTTATCCCGCCCTTGCGGCAGTAAACACATCATCAGGGAAAAGAAGAGAAGAGATGGTGCAGCAAAAGGGATCAAAGATTACAAGGGCACATGAATTTAAATAAAGAAATGATGTGCACAGATAAAACATTTATAATAAATACTGCAATATTCCCTAAAAAAATCAATTTCATGGTGACTAATGAATTTATGTGGAGTTAGATAGCTGTATAACTCCTATCTTTCTAATTTTTAGCAGTTTTTCATTTTAAAATAAATAAAAATTGGAATAAAATGTTTAAAATGTATATTAATTTAACAAAAAGAACATTTTTTTAAAAATAAATATAAAATTAAAATAGATCCTTAAAGGGGGGGTATAATGCTATTTCATGTATTCTGACTTATTTACACTGTTAAAGAGTTGGATTCTCATGCTAAACATGGCCAAAGTTTCAAAACACAAGTTGGACATTTTTGTGCCAAAAATACTCTTCCAAATCCTCATAAACTTTGCGGCCTTTTTTTGAGTATGTGCCTGTGTGACATCAGAAAGGTCAGAATTCCTTGTACGGGCACTTCTCCAGGAAGAGCGCGCGCACACGTCGACCAGAGCGATAGAGCAAGAGCACGCCCATCAACGCACGTTCGGCTTTACGGAAGTCGCCGGCAGCGCTATTACAGGACTTCACGAAAACAACGTCACCAAAGAAGTGTGTTTTTGGTTGTGAGAGAAAGATAACCTTGCTTCCCAAAGAACCCAGAGTTAAGAGGAGCTGAGAGTTTTGTGCTCAAGCATTACATTGTGCACTCTCGATATTTGTTATTAAAATAATTATAGAAACTGATAGTTGCAATCACTTTTTTATTGGTTAAAATGAATGGAGAATATCTCGTGTTTTTCTGTGGCTGCTCGAGGTTCGGCGCTTACGGTTTCATAAACAAGGCCCAGTTCTATGCTGGATTTACAGATCGTTTGAAACTGAAAGAAGGAGCGGTCACAGCGGTAATGATCCCGGTCATGAGTCGGAACCGCAGGTTTTGAGTAAAACTGCTTCAAATGTCTGTTTTGTTGGCAATAGGCGCCTAAGTGCATATAATGTAAACAACACAAACGTAGTGAATTCATAATTCATTATTCATCATTCACTATACACTATATTCATTATAGTGATTCAAAAGTTATCCAGGGATAATGCGATGGTGTATTGTGTGTGTTTAAATACATTTTTTTAGCTGACCATTGATAGCTTGCAGACGATCGCTACGCAAAAGCTGCACGTGCTCGTCACTCTTTAGCTCCGCTCACACAGCACACCTCCAGGCGCTCGGCTGTTTTCGGAAATACTCGGTACAGCGTATGTATCTCTTATAAATATGATAAAACTAAAGACTTTTTGGAGATATGAAGGATGCACTACTTCTCTATAGATTAATCTCAAGATTAACATGAGATTGACAGAAACCTTGTGTGATACCCCCCCTTTAATAATCCTTATTTCTTGCCCTGAATACAGATACCAATTGTGGACTTGAACAGGGAATTGTTCTGCCATTCCGAGTGGAAACATTCCCAACCAGTGTGGACAAAATCCAGATGTCTATGGCACGGTGCATCACTCAATCCATCACTGAACTGAAAATACCCAACAGTGTCATGATAACACTCCAGTGAACACCACTGCAGTGGATAATAAATATTCATTCATTCTGTTGAATGGGCTTAATGCTGCGCTTACAGTCCCTGCGGCGGACCCAAGTATTCTCCTCCATCTAAGTGGCATGCATTTTTAATACTTTTTATCACATTCAAGGGAGTCGAGAAACAACTGTACGGCATTCAGGACCATTAACCACTCGAGGAGCCGAGATAACATTTGCGTTAACAGGTGTTAGCGTGCCTCTAGTGAAATGGCTCAACGGCTTAGGTAATTCAAATAAGCGGAACACGCAACTGCAATTTGTTGCAGGCAGTCAAATTTCCCATAAAGCTTTTCGGGCTGTGAGCAGAGCAACAATTTAACCCTTGACCGATGGCATTGAGAAACAAAGGATAAAATCAATAATGAAACAGTATCATTTTCTCAATACGTTCGAGCATGTCATGATTGAACTGTAAATCACCCTTGAGATTGCTTCCTGCTGGGGTTGGCCATACGTGCTGTCAGTCTACGATTGACTTTACAGTTGAATATTCAGAGTCATTCCCGTGAGACCAGGCCCACACAGAGCTCGCCGATCTTTTTCTCCTTCCAGCTGCTGCCGGGTCACTCCCGAAGGCTTGTCTCGCTGATGGGTCGGTCACACAAACACATTTGCAACATGGATTCAGCCCACACAGGCAGCGACCTGCTTCGGTTTACTCACCCTTTTGCCCTCTTTTCCTGGTGCTCCTGGTTGACCGGGCAGGCCAGCATCTCCCTGGGGAAGATGGGTAAAGGATCAGGGTTCTAGTTCTCAAAGCATTGCAGGCTAGTCTGGATCTAGACTTCCAACTGTCTGTGGATTATAATTGCCCTCAAAAACATGGTTAGATCCAGAAGCAACATTGATGTGAATATGAGCAACAGCAGCTGGCTCTGCCTGGATGGGTTTACATGTCGGTGCTTATTAAAGTGCTGAGAGACAGATGTTCAAACGGCATGTTCGCAACTCATGGGTGAACTTTGTTAAGGAAGGCAAAAAAATAATAAAATGATTCAATTTATAAAAAAGCTGTTGAAGCGCTTACCTTTTCTCCAGGAACTCCTGGGGAACCCTGCAAAAAAAAAAAAAGATTTTTAACATTATGAGTATCTATATAATTAGAAGTTTGGTGTCAGTAAGATTTATGTTTTTGAAAGAAGTCTCTTATGTGCACCAAGTCTGCATTTATTTGATAAAAATACAGTAAAAGCAGTAATATTGTGAAATATTATTACAATTAAAAAACATTTGTATTTTAATATGTTTTAAAATATAATTTATTGCTGTGAAAAAGCTGAATTTTCAGCATCATCACTCCAGTCTTCAGTGTCATATGATCCTTCAGAAATCATTCTGATTTGCTGCTTAAGAAACATTTCTTATTATTATCAATGTTGAAAACAATTCTGCTGATTAATATATTAGAGACACCGTGATACATGTTTTTTTTTTCCGTTAAAGAATAGGAGTTTAAAGAATACGAGTTCAAAAAACACCATTTATAATGAAACAGTAAAGACATGGTAACACTTTACAATAAGGTTTCATTAGTTAACATTAGTTAATGTATTAACTAACTTGAACTAACAATGAACAAAACATTTGTTACAGTATTTATTAATCTTTGTTAATTTTAGTTAATAATCAGTGGTTTGGAGCACGTATTAAACTGCCAAAGTCACGCCCCCCCAGTGGTGAACCACTGAAATTTCGAAACACTTATGACGTAACGAAGCCTCGTTTACTGAAATCACGTGACTTTGGCAGTTTGATGGACACCCCGAACCACTGATTCGAAACCAAAGATTCGTAAAGCTTCGAAGCTTCATGAAGCAGTGTTTTGAAATCGCCCATCACTAGATATTGTTGAATAAAGTCATTATTTTGTTTTTTTGGTGCACAAAAAGTATTCTCGTCACTTCATAACATTAAGGTTGAACCACTGTAGTCACATGAACTGTTTTAAATACGTCTTTAGTAGCTTTCTGGGCATCTGAAAGTGTTAATTGTCTTGCTGGCAATGGAGGCCTCACTGAGCCATCAGATTTTAATCAAAAACATCTTAATTTGTGTTTTGAAGATGAACAAAGGTCTTACGGGTGTGGAACGACATGAGGGTGAGTAATTAATTTTTGGGTGAACTAACCCTTTAATTTAGATTAATCAATGCTGTAGAAGTATTGTTCATTCTTAATTCATATTAACTAAAGTAATTAACTAATGTTAAAGGATTAGTTCACTTTAAAATGATAATTACCCCATGATTTACTCACCCTCAAGCCATCCTAGGTGTATATGACTTTCTTCTTTCAGACAAACACAATCGGAGTTATATTAATAATCACCCTGATGCTCCGGAAACCACCTGTTTGAAAGTGCCTCCATCCATCATAAACGTTCTCCACGTGGCTCCGGGGGGTTAATAAAGGCATTCTGAAGCGAAGTGATGCATTTGTGTAAGAAAAATATCCATATTTAACACGTTATAAATTAAAATAACTAGCTTCCTGCCAAACGGCCATACGGATTCTACTTGTGTCTAAAGTGTAACTTATGCAACATATAACGTAGGAAGTAGCGTAGTACATCATGGCGTAGCGTAGCATAATACCAGTAGTATGTAGCGAAAGTTACTTTAGACGCAAGTATAATCCTCATGGCCGTTACTTTATAACGTGTTAAATATGGATATTTTTCTTCACTTCATTTCAGAAGGCCTTTATTAACACCCCCAGAGCCGTGTGGAGTACGTTTATGGTGGATGGATGCACTTTTTTGAGCTTCACACAGGTGGTTTCTGAGCACTGCCATTATAAAGCTTGGGAGCATCAGCATGTTTATTAATATAACTCCGATTGTTTTTGTCTGAAAGAGAAAGTCATATACACCTAGGATGACTTGAGGGTGAGTAAATCACGGGATAATTTTAATTTTAAAGTGAACTAATCCTTTAACTATGAAAACTTATTGTAAAGTGTTACAAAAGACATTTAAAAAGGTTGTAAAAGATTTATCCCTTTTGATCAATTTAATGCACCCTTGAATATAAGTACTACTTTCTTAAAAAAAACCTTGTCCTCAAACTTTTAACTAAGTGTAATTGGTGTAATTGAATTTGGAAATGCCAGTGCTTGCAACGCAGCAACAGAATAGTGTTAAACAGTGTTTTAGGTAAATTTAGGCTTTAGTTCTGTTTAAATGACATGCTGCAGATGCTTTGCCACTTTACATTTTTATGTTTTCTGTGAACATGAACTACATAACATAATATTGCCTTTTAGATAGTAAAAAGTAGAAGAGATCAAACAATTTTGAATGGAAATGTTATGGTGAAATTATCTACAAAAATATATATATATTTTAATTAAGTCAATACATTAAGCAGTTCTAGTTAAATTAGCTACAGAGATATCTGAAGAAGCAGCAGAAGCAGTCTGACATTTCTAGTTGTGTTTAATTAAAGACACTGGAAAAAAGGCAACAGGCCTTTGCTATGAATCATCAAAAATTCCAGGAAAATGCAGAGAACGAAGGATATCAGTAGTGAGTGCTGCCTTACAAGCACTGTAATAACATTCTCATGAAAAAAAAGTGTGCTGGCATTCAGTTTCAGAATACAAAAATGAAACATGTTTTTACCTGGTCTCCTTTTTGAGCTTGCTTTTCAATCTAAGAGAAAGCAGAAGGGAAATTTTAACACGTTTCATCAAACAAAGACGGCAATTAACTTCAGCTGTTAATACTGTTAAAACAAAGGTCAGGAACCAAGATATCTTTACACTACATGACCCAGTGAAAGGACAAACCACATGACCATTCACATGTATATAAGACACATACAGACGGCCTTTCAGATGCAGAGTGTGGTGTTATCTTTCAGCTGGCATCCTCGAAAATACTGACACATCTTAGAAACAGCTGCAAAAATAGCCATTCACTCCTAGTGTCTGGTGAAAGTCAAAGAACAAGAGCTTTAAAAGCTCCTAAAACTGTCAAAATGTAACAGGGGAGAGACGGCCTGTGACGTTAGAGGCCGTAAATAAGAACGACAGATGTCTACACTGGCAAGATCCATAATAGAATATAAAATA
This sequence comes from Ctenopharyngodon idella, assembly GCF_019924925.1. Classification (NCBI taxonomy): domain Eukaryota; kingdom Metazoa; phylum Chordata; class Actinopteri; order Cypriniformes; family Xenocyprididae; genus Ctenopharyngodon; species Ctenopharyngodon idella. The sequence goes on along the minus strand of NC_067232.1, from coordinate 18,215,899 downwards.
ACCTGAAACATTGATAAAATCAGAAATGTCAGCTATAAGCTATTTGTATATACATAAAGAATTTCAGCCACTAAAGCTTGTTAAAATGTTTTTGTACTACACGATTTACAACTTGACTACAAGTGGGAGTGGTGATGTGGCGAGTGTGTTGTCGGCTTTCACGTTTGCATCCCTGGTATTCCTGCTTGTCCTCATAAAATGTAAAATTAGCATGAGTAAATAACTGCCCCGATACAGTTCCGTTGGGGTTAGTTTGCTGTTTAGGTTACATAAAGGGGCAGAGCTGTGGTACTGTATCCTAACACACAAAGAACATACATCCCACTGTTGTTTTATGAGACGTAGCAGACGTGTCCCTCATATAAGGTGCTGAATTGTTAGCTCCCTGCTTGAAAGCTATGTCTAACCTTCACAGTGTGGTTGTTCAGGTCGCCCCTGGGCCCTGAGTGATCATGTGCTGGCTCTCCTTTGACTTTTATTTGCTTTAGTTGTGAAGATAAAGAAAGCGAATGGCGTGTTTATACTATTAAAATCAACATGAAACTTCTCTTAGAACACATTTTCAATACTGTTTGGGGTCGTAACTATGACGTTGCATTTTAACGTCGTAATTTTAACAGTAATTTTAACCTAACAAGTTGCAAAAATAATGTTAGAATAATGACACTCACATATAGCCTGACACCATCTCATCTGACAGCAGATACTGAATCAGGACAATGTGAGACAGAGGTCAGTGGAATGAAAAAAAACAACAACAAAAAAACAAGGTCTAGAGACACCTTTTTTTTTTTCTTTTTTTTTTTTCTTTTTTTTTTTCTTTTTTTTTTTTAAGTTGAGCGCTGCGTTTTTAGAATGCCGTGTCATTTGCGAGACGCTGCAAAAGATGTGAGACACAGTGTTGGGGAAGTTACTTTTAAAAGTAATGCATTGAATATTGCATTACTCCTTAAAAAAGTAACTAATTGCGTTACTTAGCAGCTCAAACATACCTTTCAGCTGTGCTGCCATTCTGGATAAAAGAAGAATAGGATACAGGAGAAGGAAGTTCAGCACTCTTGTTTCTAAATCTACTCTAAAGTAATTTTTGCTCATTAGTGTGGTTGAAATAGATCATTGAAGGTCAGCAGCAAAGACATTGGTTAATAAAGTGAGATTAAATACATAAAGTATATTTGTGTAATTTAATATGTTTAATTATTACAGGTTTGCGTAAAATTCTGAGATTGCATTTCACTGTTTTTATTCATTTTGAGGAACATTGAATGTTTCCGTGCAAGTGAGATGAGTAAATGTATGCTCACATGTAGTCTAGAACTACAATAACCATCATGTTCACACAGCGCACACAACACCACTGCACTTTATTTCTCTCAACATGGGGACAGGAGAGCTGTCAGTCAATAAATGTGAAAAAGTAACTTTTGTTACTTATTTGAAAAAGTAACAGATATTTTGTTGTAAATTGGAAAAGTAATGCCTTACTTTACTAGTTACTTGAAAAAGTAAACTTGATTACATAACTTAAGTTACTTGTAATGCGTTACCCCCAACACTTGTGAGACGCGAACACAACGGTTAAAGTCGTCTGTCTAGCACGTTTACATTTAAAAATAATGGAAAAGTAGTGCAGTGGAATGGAAAAACATGTTCTGTGTGAACAGCCCCTGACTTCTTTTAACTTGAGCACCATGTTTTTAGAATGCTGTTCCATGCACGAGACGCAAGCGCAACGGTCAACCGTCCGTCTAGCATGTTTAAATAGAAAAACAATAGAAATGGCACAATGGAATGGAAAACGCGTTTGAGCAGTCTTTGCAGAAGAGTCAACAGCTTTCACGCATGTCTTTCAAAATAAAAGTCTCACAACAGAAAAACGTTTAGAAATAAAGTTTTTGTTGTTGTTTCTTTGACTACACACTCTGCGACCCACTCAAAATGGTCTTGCGAAAAGTGTTGGGGGTAACTCATTACAAGTAACGTGTTACGTATTCAGATTACTTTTTTCAAGTAACTAGTAAAGTAACATTACTTTTAAATTAACAACAAAAGTAACGCAAGTTACTTGGTTTTCCCATTTTTTTGACTGACAGCTCTCCTGTCCTCATGTTAAGAGAAATCGGGAGTACGTGCAGAGGCGTTGTGTGCGCTGCGTGAACATGATGATTATTCTAGACTAAAGAGACTCAGAATGGCAGCACAGCTGAAAGGTTTGTTTGAGCTGCGCCCTCTACTGTACAGGCGTGAATTTGCATTTCCTTCAGCCAAAGGCTTATTCATTTCACATTTGGTGTGAAAGGGCCTTGATATTTGACAAAATTGGAACCTTTTTGTTCTTATAAAAACAAACAAACAGCCCAGCCTAGCTGAGAAAAAGTAACGCAAAAGTAATGTAACGCATTACTTTCCATAAAAAGTAACTAACGCAATTAGTTACTTTTTTAGGAAGTAACGCATTACTTTTAAAAGTAATTTTCCCCAACACTGCTTGTGAATGCCTTTTGTCACAACCTACTGGTTGAGAAAAACTGCTTCAGAAATCATTCTAATATGCAAATTTGGTGCTCAAGAAAAAATTCTTATTATTATCAATGTTGAAAATGCTTGTGCTGCTTAATATTTTTTAGTGGAAACTAAGATACATTTTTTCAAGATTCTTTGAATAGAAAGTTCAAAAGAACAGCATTTATTTGAAATAGAATTTTTTTGTAACATTATAAAATGTCTTCGTTGTGACTTTTGATCAATATAAAGAGGCCATCCTGAATAGAAGTATTAATTTTGAAAAAGAAAAAAAAAATCCTACTTTTGAATTGTATAGTACTTCTGAAATCTAATGTATTTGACAGTAAAATAGCATAAAAAAAATTGATTCGGGTATTGATTGGATCATGGAAACTGACAGTTACCCAAATGGAACTAAAGCTGAGGTCAATAAAAGTAATTTTGTTCACCTGTATTTCTTACTGTATAACAATTGTATGTAACATAACACCCTGTTTGAGCACCTTTCTCACTTCTGTGAAAGTGTCAACCATTCCTTAAAACCTTAGTAAAGACTCCATAAATATAATTTCAGTGCTTAATGCTGCTTATGCATATCATGCTTCGTATGGGTCTTCATATGGCTTCAAAATATTGAGCTCTGAAATGACATGCAGCATTGCAGCAGGGTGAATTGAGATACATACCGACAGTGTTTCCGAAACCGGTTGGCCTGGTTCCCCCTGTAACAGAGAAACAATCAAATTCAGAGGAGTGATTTTTGTTCAAATATAAGCAGATGTCCAAAGAGCTACATTTTGTTCCTAAAATATACAGAATGAGATGAAGTGCAAATGGTAACGTACAGTTAACAGATCATTATCACAAACTAAATCAGGATCCTGGTGTGAAGGGGTTTATAGAGTGTTAACGATCAGCTTTAACTTTACATTATGCCACTTACTACACAGTTTAGCGGCGATTATGCAAAAATATCTGACCGCAGTTTGCCACGATTGGCCAATCAGAATCAAATATTTCAGTGTTGTGCAATAGGCTTCATGTCGAACGTCAACCAAACAAACAGGAAAACAGGTCTCATCATATCCGCTTTTTGAAGAAAGTGTTAACAGCAGTATGAACCAATGCCAATATCTATAGACTTTTATGGTAACCTAGCTAGTTATTTTTATTGTTGGCATTTTATTCAATTTTAATATCCGAATATTAGTGAGAAGAAGAAAAGTTAAAAAACAGATATTAATCTGCATATGCTATGGATATCGGTTATGCTCATCTTAAAGGGATAGTTCACCCAAAAATGAAAATTATGTCATCATTTACTCACCCTCAAGTTGTTACAAACCTGTATGAATTTCTTTCTTCTGCTGAACACAAAAGAAGATATTTTAAAAAACGTTGGTAACCAAACGGTTGATGGACCTGATTGATTTCCATAGTGTTTTTTTTTCTCCATACTATGGAAGTCATTGGGGCCCATCAACTGTTTGGTTACCCATTTTCTTCAAAATATCTTCTTTTGTGTTCAGCAGAACAAAGAAATTCATACAGGTTTGGAACAACTTCAAGGTGAGTAAATGATGACAGAATGTTTCATTTTTGGGTGAACTAACCATTTTTTAAGTGGTTTCTTTTGAAGGCATCTTTAGTAAAACAGATCAATATTTAATGAAGCACATACAAAAGACCTGGACCAGAAGTGATGCAACCTGTTTTACAGAATACGGAAGTTTGTTGCGAAGTTTGGTGTAAGTTTTTTGCGCTAAAGTATTCTTTTAAAATGATCTATACTATGGGATTCTACTCATTTCCAAATAATTATTCAGGCTGATCTATTTTAGGAATAGTTCATGCAAAAGAGGAAATCTTTCCACATTTTTGAGAAACGTTCTTCTGTGTTCCTTAGAAGAAAGAAAGTCATACGGGTTATGAGCGACATGTAGAATGATGACAAAATTTTCATTTTTAGGAAAACTATTCCTTTAGGAATAATTCTGTTAGGCATATCTGAAAAATATTCATAAAAATAAAACAACCTGCTGTTCCTCTGTGCTTATCTGCTCTTAAATAAAGTACTTTCATATAGTCAAGGTTATAAAATACAAGCAGATACATCAGTTTAAGTTAAAACCCCTTTGACAAAAACAGGCAGAGCTTTCCACAAATTCAATTTAAATCCACAGAAACTCCACTTCAAAGTTTGCTGAAATCTAAAGTTGTGAACACCTAAAGCTGGCCTGTTTGAAGATATTCTGAGTCATTCTATGTTTGAAGAGCGTGACGTGTCTTTCCTACTGTCAGTTTCAATCCAAACTAACGGTTTTCCTCCCTCCCTCTGTCTGACTGGGAGATGAGATGAAAAAGAAGCTAGTTATTCTCTGCTCTAACGCAGAGGAGCTCATTAGAACTTCAAGGCTTGAAAACACTGCATTGACAATTACGTGCGCACACATGCAAACAAAGAAGCCCAATACTGTAAAAGACAATGGGTAATATGGTAGCTAATTAGAGAATAACATTTGATCTATTGTTTGGAAAGTAGTCCCGCTGTGGGCCTTGTGTGTGTCTGTGTGCACGGGGGGTTGGGGAATAAGATATCAGAGCAAGAAGCTCTCTTCTACATTCTGTTTCACTGAATTCACAGCTTCCCTGCTGTGAAGGTCTGTCTGTTCTATCAACAGCATCTGTGACACATGGGCCATTATGCTGAAAATAATACATTTGTAACAACAAACATAAATTGTGTTTACAGTACAGTGATGCACTTAAAATGACAGTCTATGGGGCAAGGCACTTGGAACTTGAAGCGAACACAGCAAAAAACTATTTTCTAAATCTTTTTTTTTTTTTTTTGTTTACTAAAACTGCATAATATACTGCAAAATATATTAAATTAAGTTTTATTATTATTACTGTTTTAAGCATAAATATAATAAAAATTTAGGAAGATTTAACTAACAAACAAAAACACTACTAGGGTGAGAAAAAAATAATTTAAGACGATAAAATATCTGAGAACATAATTAAACATTGAATGTAAATATATGAGCTTCACATTTCTACTTTGAAACCCTCTAGAATGCCTTGTCCTATATGCTTCAATGCATAATCGTTTTTAGCAATGAGTTGAAATTATTAATCAAAAAGCATCCCTCAGATGCTGCCAATAGATCTTAACCTGTTTGCAATCTGAAACATTCCTTTAATATTTACATATAATCTCACTATTATAAAGTCTCACTACAATTTCCATTTTCTTGTTTGTTCATCATATTGTACATTATAGTTTTCCCTGTCACCATATACGTGACTTCCAGTAATAAAATTGATTCCATCCCACAAAACTGAGCAGCATTTCATGTGCCTGGTTTACTGAGGCATTTACTACATGCTACACAAGCAATATAAGCTACATTATCAATTATTGTTTCCTTGTACAATCAGTAGTCATGGCGCACACACACACACACACACACACACACACACACACACACGTTTGTTTTTGTGAATTGTGGGGACATTCCACAGGCGTAATGGTTTTTATACTGTACAAACCGTATTTTCTATGGCCCTACACTACCCCTACCCCTAAACCTACCCATCACAGAAAACTCTGCACATTTTTACTTTCTCAAAAAACTCACTCTGTATGATTTATAAGCCTTTTGAAAAATGGGGACATGGGGTAATATCCTCATAAGTCACCCTCTCCTTGTAAAACCTATATCATTATACAAATTTGTGTCCTGATATGTCACAAAAATGCACACACACACACACACACACACACATATATAAGGGCTGTGGAAAATACACACACACACACACAGACACACACATTTATAAGGGCTGTGAAAATTGACACGTTAATGCATGCAATTAATTTTTTTCAGGTTAACGTTAAAAATATTTAAATTTAATATTAACACAACATCCGTTTTTTCCGTCATCCATTAGCTTGAGTTACATTATACGATCATATTCTTATTTATGCAAATGCTTTTTGCACGCCAAAATGTCCGTTTTGTCGAGTATCCTCACTTAAATGAGTTCTGAAGTCTAAAATGAACATAAAAAGTTGTGAGGAAATGGGATGAGGGTCAGATGCGCCTCATGTGCGTCAGGTCTTAAAGTGACAGCAGCCTTATAAGGGACCGTTCACATATCGCGTCTAAAAACATGTGGAAAGCGTGGCTGCACCGCTTTCTCCTTCTTTCCAAAGCGCTTGCGCTCCCGTGGCATCTGTCCTTGCTATGCAACCATAAACTGCGCTCTCCACAAGGAGTAGGAAGTTTAAGCAAAGGATAAATTGATTTCTAGCCCTTGCATTAGCTTTACTACTAGATATATTTATGGAGATGAGATATAAAAACCACCCTGTACAGCTATGATCAGCTGTTCGGCTGAGCTTTCGATGTTTTGTTACGGAAAGGCCGGAGCTGATCGGTTGGTTCTTGTCACATGACCTGCGGTGCGCTTGCGGCATTCTGAAAAGTTGAGAATTTTTCATCTCGATGCACCTGGAAAACGCACCACATGCACGTCGCGACCGCATTGCTTCTATTATGAGCGCGCCTGCCGCACGGCTACATTTGAAATAACTTGTGCGCGGAAAAGACGCGATATGTGAACGGCCCCTAAACCTGCTGCTGTTGTCTGTTAATCAAACAACAAAAAAAAAAAAGAGAATATCACTCACTGCTCATGAGTGAATAACTTTTATAACTTTAATAAGGATTAATCTATGTTTAATTTACAATGCATGCAGTGAAGACTGTGAAGTGTTTGATAACTTTTGTCAATTTTGGTATATATATATTCTACCTGTTAGATCAAATATTTAAAATATACGGTCATGTTTTTTTCTGCCTTAATTCGGAGATTAAATGTGAAGTTATTACAATATAAAATATATTTTTTTTTAAATTAATGTTAGGTGTGATTAAGCGCAATTAATCAAAGAAAAAATGTGATTTTTTTTTTGTAATTGATTGACAGCACTCACACATTTTATAATATATATATATATATATATATATATATATATATATATATAAAAATGTAAGTTTGGCATTGGTAAGAATTTTTATGTCTTTGAAAGCAGTTTCTTATGCTCGACAAAGCTGCTTTTATATAAAAATACAGTAACCGCTTTCTATTTAAATATATTTTAAAAATGTAATTTATTCCTATGATAGAAGGCTTCATTTTTCAGCATCATTACTCCAGTCTTCAGTGTCACATGATCCTTCAGAAATCATTCTAATTTGCTGATTTGCTGCTCAAGAAACATTTCTTATTATTATCATCAAAGTTGTGCTGATTAATATTAGGGAAAACCTCAAGATTCTTTGATAAAGTTCAAAGAACATTTATTTGAAACATTTTTTTTTTTACACCTTTACTACTGTCACTTCTGATCAATTTAATGCATCCTTGCATAAAAAAAGTTTACAGATTCCAAACTTTTGAACGGTAGCATAACAAAAATTTAATCTGAATCAGCAAATGAATGTCCCATTCACCATCATTACATTTTAATGGGATATACAGAATAAGAAAAAAAAAAATTTACATAAATAATATAAATGACAAATAAATATTGGTAACACTTTACAATAAGGTTCATTAGTTAAACATTAGTTAATGTATTAACTAACATGAATTAACTATGAGAAATACATTTGTTACTGTATTTACTAATCTTCGTTAACGTTAGTTAATAAAAATACAGTTCATAGTTCATTGTTTGTTCATGTTAGTTCACAGTGCATTAACTAATGTTAACAAGATTTTAATAATGTATTAGTAAATGTTAGTAGTGACGTGATTACGACGTAGCGAGAGGAGGCAGAAATCCGAAATAACAATGGAGGACAAAATCATCGTCGCTGTACGATAGGCCTACATCTTCATACTTTTATAGAAAGAGGAATAAAAAGGATCTTGCTTGGTGAGTGAGGAGGTCGGACAATCTGGTAAGTTGTAAAAAACGTTCTTTACTCAATTTGAGATATATATATATATATATATATATATATATATATATATATATATATATATATATATATATATATATATATATATATATATATATTTTGAGACTACAAGCTAGCTAAAGCCGGCAAATTGAGCTTATTCGCCGTATTTTACAACTACTTTCCCGCTGACGAGTTGATGTTTTTATTCAGAGGAAGTGTGCAGAAACGAGACTGGAGCCGTCTGGCAGAAGCCCCTCTCATGACGCGAATTCGTCTGTTGTGAAGTGAATTTCACGCGCGAATGAAACGAGTAAACTCAAAATGTTCAAGCGTCCAACTACGAATGAATAGCGCGATTTATTCGCGCAAGTCGCGTCTGGTGTGAACGCCCCATAAGTGTTACCATAAATGTATAATTTCTGTACTTTTTTCTAAAAGTATTAAAAGGTTTCTGATAAAATTCAGACTTCATCTTTGCTCCTCATTTTCTGTTCAAACCTATTATGCAGACATTTCTCCTACAAAAATAACAGTCTGACCTTTCTGATGTCATATTTGACTTCCAACAAATAACTATTGACAAGGCTGTCACCACAAATTTATGGGAAACCAATTTCCAATACCTGACTGCTAATCTGAATATTGGGCTGAAGGTGTCTTTAGCAGTTATGGTCCTGGTACATTGGGAAAAATATGAGTTTTCAAAAGTTTAGCAGTGACATTTTCAAACTTTAAAATGATAATAAAAATATATTGAAAATTTTCAAATGGCACACATACAGACTATGGCTTTCTATGTATAGTAGAAACTCTGGAAAGCTCACTGACTGAAAAACATCCTTAAGATCATAGATACTCTGCCTCTATCTCTCTCTGTGCTACAGTTTGTAAAGGTTGTTACAAGAAATCAAACTGGCAGGGCAACTTACTTTATCACCTTTGAGACCAGGTAGGCCTTGAGGTCCAGGATCCCCTTTCAAACCCTGAGGAGACACAATGAACACAAACCAGTTTAATCACAGAGTCTGCTACCTCACAGCATCCTGACAGGACAACTTAGGGGAAATCTTTCCAGTCAGTGAACAATGTATCAGTTTGACTTCCTCCAAGTTAAGAATTCAGCAGGGAGCCACTCCAGCCATCTTTTAGTAAAATCATGCTGTATGTGTTTGGCGAAGCGGCGAGAATGAGTGTCTCAAGGTGTTGATGTGGCCTCATTTACATGACAAATCTGTTTAGTTCTGCACTTTTTAGTGAATGATTTGCACAAATTGCACACCCTAAAAATACAAAAACACACTCTATTTCACAAGCCCTCCGGCTGGAGTTGGGATTAGAATTCCCATCACCTGCCAGCTAGAGCTTTGTGAGGGGGAATCTGATTGGAGATAAGGCAAAACCACAGGCAAAGTCAAAAGTCATAGTGCTTAAAAGCAACAGAGAGAGAACAAGTGGGGGAAAAAGAGGAATACAAGAAGGTGAGGGAGGGAAAACCGGCCAAGAAGAGGTGGCTGATAAACGAGGCCTGACACGTATTGACAGGTTAAATTTACAGCAACTCTTGTTAGGTGTGACGCATCAAGACCGGCAGCTACACAGAGAGAGATTTCTGAAATAAGTCAGAGGGTACTTAGAGAGAAGGGAACACTGGCCCTCAAAACACAGCAATTTGTCTTAGTTAAGCTTTCGAGTGAGACTATTAATACTGAATTATATTAGGCTCAGATGAGTGCCTTGCCCTTTTTTTAATCATGTCTCGGAGTTCGCGGATAGAGATGCGACTAATTTACTCTTATGATGGCGAAGCTTGTCAAGACAGTTGAGTGAAAGCTCGGTCACGAGAACACTAATCCGGAGCCTGTCTCCATAAAACAAGATCAGTACAAATAAGATGCGTAAATCTGAATTCTTTTGCATCAGCTGTATTACTATGAGACTCGTTCTGTGAGAATGATGATAGTGAAGCTTTACAAAAAAAAAAAAAAAAAAAAAAAAAAAAAGTGTTATTCAAAATAGAATATTCATTTTAGATATGTAATCTTAGTACTTCCCATTCTCTTGCACTCTTCTGAACAACAGCCAATGAAATTGCAAGAGAACACTTGCTTGCTAATTGGGGTCATGCAAACACCTGCCAACTGATCAGGCAGATATGGATGGATGGATGGATAGAACGACAGACAGATAGACAGACAGACAGAATGACTACATAGATATAACGACAGAGAACGACAGACAGAATGACAGATACAGATAGACATAGAATGACAGACAGAATGACAGAACAAAAGAACAAAAGAATGATAGAATGATAGAACGATAGAAAGACAGAACGATAGAACAGAATGACAGAACGAACAATAGAAAGAACGATAGAACGATAGATAGAACGACAGAACAACAGATAGATAGAACGACAGAACGATAGAACAATAGATAGATAGAATGACAGATAGAACAATAGAATGGCAGAACGGCAGAGAACGATAGATAAAGTGATAGAATGACAGAAGAATGATAGAACAATCGAACGAAAGAAAGAACGAATGATAGAACGAACAAACGAACGAACGATAGATAGAACAACAGATAGAACGATACAATGGCAGAATGACAGACAGAACGATAGATAGAACAACAAAACGAACGATCGAACGAAAGAAAGAACGACAGAACGAACAAATGACTGATAGACAGAGAACGACAGACAGAACGATAGGACGACAGAACGATAGATAGAACAGCAGAATGACAGAACGACAGACAGAACAATAGAACGACAGACAGAACGATAGGATGACAGAACGATAGAACGACAGAACAACCCATAGAAAGAACGACAGAACGATGAAACAAAAGAAAGAATGAACAATCAAACAAACGAATGAACGATAGATGGATAGATAGATAGAACAACAGATAGAACGGCAGAACGACAGACAGAACGATAGATAGAATGATAGAACGACAGATAGAATGATAGAACGACAGACAGAACGATAGGATGACAGAACGGTAGATAGAATGATCGAATGAAAGAACGAACGATAGAACGATCGAACGAACGACCGATAGAAAGAACGACAGAATGATTGAACAAAAGAAAGAATGAAGAATCAAACAAACGAATAAACGAACAAACGAATGATAGATAGATAGAAAGAACGACAGATAGAACGGCAGAACGAAAGATAGAACGATAGATAGAATGATTGAATGGCAAAAGGACAGACAGAACGATAGACAGAACGACAGAACGAACGATCGAATGAAAGAAAGAACGAACGATAGAACGACAGATAGAACAGAAATTCATTACATTTAATACAAAAGTACAAATTAAAACTTTACAATAAAGTTCCATTAGTTAATATTAGTTAACATGAACTATGAAAGCATTAATTAATCTTAGATAATGTTCATTTCAATATTTACTAATACATTATTAAAATCAAGTTGTATCCATTAATGTTATTTAACTGACCTGAGCTAACAATTAGGCCATCAATTAACAGCTGTATTTTTATTAACAAACATTAACAAGGATTAATAAATACTGTAACAAATGTATTGCTCATTGTTCATTGTTAGTTAAGGCATTAACGTTTAGTAATGAGATCTTATTGAAAACTTACCAATTAATTAAAATTGCAAAATAACTATTTTTAAGATAACTTGCCGCCACTCACATGCAAAACTCATGTAACAATGTGGCATGCTACAATTTAAAGCATTTATTGTTGCATAATGCCTATTGTTTCACTTACTATTTGAAGAAAATAGGCAGTATTCAGTGTATTCTGTGCAGCGTCAGTAAGTGAGATTTCCATTCCCGACATATCATCAACCAGCAAGCGATTACATTTCTACACCTATCGTTTCTAGACCAAACTTTGACTGGAGCTATAAAAGGTATATGCAAGTAAAAATCAACACTTGAACTTGATCAGGATTGCAGTACTGTGAAAACGCAGGTGGAGGTGAAGCTCACATTGGGACGGCATGATGGAGGTTAGACTGTGGCTGCTCTTAAATGATGTATGTTCAGAGGGGTCTTTGGAGAGAGTGCTCCCGTCCTGCTTTTGGCAGAATCTAATGACTCCTTGAGGGAACCAGTGCACCTTTCCTTTTGTTGTTCCACCTCCCCGAGAGCGGCCCCAGTTAAGAACAGCTGCATTGGCCCTTTTCAGAGAGACTTGATTTGAGCTCCAGGCCTACAGGCTGTTCCAACCTCGGGAGTGAGGATGGAGAGACTGACTACATAGTTAGCCTCTGCTTGCCCTGGGCATTTCAGCACAAGCGGGGAGGTGAAGGATGGGTTAAAATCAGGGCTGTGTCCCTCTTCAGGTCTCATCACATCAGCGTGAGGTCAAAATGCCGCAGGGATGCTGCTCACTTGCCTGATAATTATGTATAGCACAGCGCGTCCTGGCTGTAGAACAGGCCAGGTCACAAAACAATCTGGCATCTTCCCAGTACAGAGGCACACGCAGCATTCCCAAAAAGTGTTTGGACACTGAAGCCACTCTTAATGTATGAATATAAATCATATCAGATTATATATTTAATGAAATGGCTTTCATTTTGTTTTAAAGAAATTTAGCACACTTAAAACACTTCCCAAAAAGATGAACAGCTTCTACGGAAGCCTATTTCTACCTAAACAGGCTTGAATTGATCAAATTATAAAACAATAGACAAAAAAATCTAATGGAAACAGTTATTCAGCTATGACATCTGTATGATTTCATACACATCCACTAAAAGTTCTGGGTAGATTACTTACAAATTGTAGTCTGTTACTGATTCGAAATTACATGACAAAAATTGGAGTTAAATAACGTAATCCATTACATTACACATTTAAGGTAATATAATCTGAATACTAGACCATTTGATTACTTTTAGAATACTTTTGACCATTTATTACATTTATTACATTGCAGTGTTTGTTTTCTGTAAATGCACTGATCAAATACTGTGTGACTCTCAGTTTTCAGTGTTAATCACATGACTAGTGGCTGTTCTGTGTGTGTAATTTTACAAACCTGGAAGACCTTCTGAACATTTGTAAAACGGTTAGTTCCTGTCCTTGATTCTGGTTGGTCAATAGCTGTGTTTTAGTCACGATAAAACACGGCTATGACCGCTTCACCCAACGGTTCTGTGTATCACTCCACAACACCCTTAGCAACCACTCTTAGCAACGTAAACTGTTTGTTCTCAATTGATATTGTTCATTGAAGCTTACTGTATTATGTACAAGAGTATTGTGAGAAAGAGATCGATTGAGCGAGTTTATTACCTGCATTCAGATTTAGCATTTTCCTTCAGGTCAGTCCTATGTTCATAATAAAAAATCTGTTTAAATGTCAGATGTATTATCTTGTCCTTTTAATAGTTAAGGGGTTTTCCCGTGACTGACAGCGCTAGTCAAAGCATTTTTCAGTTGCGTCTTGTTTTGTGTTCACTACAATTCAGTCTTTTCAATGTAAAAGTCTTCACTACTGACTGACACACTCATAAAGACAGTCTTTGCCGCCGTCTAATGGCGTAATAATGTAACTTCTGTTGCTGTTCACAGTCAGGGACTATTTTTTTTCCAGAGGAAGGAACGCTTTTAGTGAAATTTACTTCATGAAAGTTGCATTGATACATATTTTTGGCTTTAATATTTGTATTTAATACTCCGCTTCGTGTCGTGCCTAACAACGCCCTTCAGCCGTGACTTATTCACGATACAGCACAGCCTCTCGTACCTTATTGCTTACATATAAGCAGTAGGCTTTTTCAGAAAGGAAAATTTAAAAGATAAAAAAGTAGTAGTAAGAAGAATCAATGAATTATGAAAAATTTACTGCCATTGTGAGAATAGTGTAATCATGTAATCAAAGTAACTGCAGTCTGATTATGAGTATTTTAAAATGTAATATAATCTAATTTTGGATTTTTGGAGTCTGATTATGTAATCCAGATTACATGTAATCAGTTACTACCCAACAATCTCCACTAACTAAATAAGTAAATTAATTAAAGGGTTAGTTCACCCTAAAATAAAAATTCTGTCATTGATTACTCACCCTCATGTCGTTTCAAACCCATAAGACGTTTGTTCATCTTCGGAACGCACATGAAGATCTTTTTAATGAGATATGAGAGATTTCTGTTCCTCCATAGACAGCTATGCAATTGAAACTTTGACGCTTCAAAGAGTTCATAAAGAGATCGTAAAACTAATCCATATGAATTGAGCGGTTTAATCCAAATTTTCTGAAGAGACACGATCATATAATGAACAGATTGAATTTAGGCTTAGGCCCCGTTTACACTAGTGTGTTTTCGTTTCAAAACAGCGTTTTAAAATGAAAACGTTCCTCGTCTACACTGGCGTTTTCACAGCATTTCAGAAACGAACTCCATCTACATTAAACGACCAAAAATGTCACGAGTGTTCATGCACACTGGGCATGCATGTACACATGTAAACAGTTGCCTCTTGCACATGTAGGTAGCTGCAGTATTAAAAAAAAAAAAAAAAAAAATGCAGAGTAACTGCACAGTGGCTGCTAAAAATTACAACAAAACCAGCAAAGATTGCAGTTCAGTCTCCATGTTTACACGGTCATCAAAGATACGCAAAGCGAATGTGGGCAGCCACGCCATCGTTTTCAAAAGTCTCCGTTTTGGTCCGTTTACACTGAAACGCAACCCTAGCGTTTTCAAACTAAAACAGGGTCTGCAGCGTTTTCGAAAGTCTCTGTTTTCGAGGGTCGAAAACACCGGAGTAGTGTAAACGACAGGCGTAACCGTAGCAAAAGTTATGCGTTTTAAAACAAAAATGCACTAGTGTAAACGGGGCTTTATATTCACATATAAACATTCATCAACCAATGAGGTTCATTATCATGTGTTACACAGCATGTTTGAGCTTTTGTTCTCGCACTTCAAGCAGTTTTGGTTGAACTTCTGTTTATGTTCGCTGATCAGTGTTTATATGCGAGTAAAAGCCTATTAAAACTGTTATCATATAAAGTAATTGAGTCTCTTCAGAAAATTTGGTCTAAACCACTCAATTCATATGGATTAGTTTTACGATCTCTTTATGAACTTTTTGAAGCGTCAAAGTTTCAAATGCGTAGCTGAAGGGACAGAAATCAGATTTCATCAAAAAGATCTTCATTTGTGTTGCGAAGATGAACGAAAGTCTTACGGGTTTGGAAAGACATGAGGGTGAGTAATTAATGACAGAATTTTCATTTTTGGGTGAACTAACCCTTTAATTTCACACCAATTAATTACAAAAATAATAAAAGTTAGTTCTGAGAAAAGCTTTAGTATAATTTGTTCGGAGATGCCATTTAATTAAAAGTGACTTGAGTGTACAAAAGTGTGCAAATCTGGTCAATGTCTACACACAGGGACTTGCAGACATGTTTACACACACACACACACACACACAGACATAATAAACATCCTATAACACCTCTCAAAAACACATTAAACATGCAGCGACTTGTTTCCACAGCGGTTTTACAACTCAAATTCAAATTCTTATCAGGAAAAACGAACACGGTCTGTCTCAGGGGCGCGCATGTTTTAAGTAGAGAGAACTGTTGATATGTTGAATGGCAGGCCTTCAAAGACCTTTGGAACAAGATACAGTGGAGTAACAGAGATATCTCAAACGCTGGCCACAAATGCCAAGAGGGTTACGCCAGGAAATGCTTTTTGCAAGTTTCCGTTTGCTCAGCGATTCATTGCTACAAATGTTTGTAGTAGAGCTCAGGACGATACCATCTGAATCAAACTTTCACTTGGAAAACATGCTGAGCTGCTTCACCATTGCCAGTGATATCTGTCTATCATAGATAACGCTGAACTCTACATTTTCAGCATGTCATATGAAAAAT
The DNA here is from genome assembly GCF_019924925.1 of Ctenopharyngodon idella. Taxonomy (NCBI): domain Eukaryota; kingdom Metazoa; phylum Chordata; class Actinopteri; order Cypriniformes; family Xenocyprididae; genus Ctenopharyngodon; species Ctenopharyngodon idella. The sequence goes on along the minus strand of NC_067232.1, from coordinate 18,199,503 downwards.
GCTTTCTTCAGCTATTCAAGTATTGAAAACAAATTTGCATCCTTTCATAGCATAGGACATCTATATTAACGCTACACGTAACCTGTCATATTCTGAAGGATAGTGTAACTAACACGCCATGTTATGCTCCGAGTGTCTCAACGGACAAGTGATACAAGGCGTCATGCACATTCCATTCTAAACATTCTCACATAACCCCCGTGGGCCTCAGATATCAGGTATTGACTTTAAAAGACTTAAATTAGCCAGCCATTAGAACATTTTGACTCTGTGAATAATGCCATATGTCTTTAGATATAGTAGATTGATCAAGTTTCGTACATCTTTCCAAGGTGATAACACAGGGTCGGGCTCTTCGGCTGCTCCCTTTTCACCCTTACGATCAAAGTATGAATACACAGCATCAGAACGCACACTGAATCTGCAGCAGCATGGCAAAAGAAATGACGTTTTAGCCGAGCTGTGGCCTTGCAGTCTGAATTGAGTGTGATGAGAGACGAAGAATGGGTGCCACAAAATACTACCAAGACAGTTTATGAGATTAATAGAACAATCAGATCAATATTTCATTTGCAGTGTCCTCGCAGGTTGAACACAACAAACATGCAGCACAACTAGTTTGATTCACAAATGCATGATTCTTATGAGTTGATTCTTTTAGTCAGACTCACAAACGTGCGAGTTATTGGATTGAATTGGTCAAATCAGTTTTAAACACATTAATTATCAGTTTGAATCATTCATATGACTCACTCAGTGACTCAACTGGACCATTCTTGACTTGAAATGAATCTTGAAAGCCAAACTGAAAAGTTTTTATGTGGTTTTTGTATGGCTTATGAATCTGTGTAATGAGTAATTGATTATATATGGCTTGCTCAACTATAACAATTTTGAGAACATTTATTAGTATAAAATGTATCATTTTCACAAAAGTATTTTCAGCTAAATAGTATTTTGTTGTTATAATTATATGCAAATAAACTGGGAAATTATGGTTTTCATGACAAAATATTACTCACCAATTTGTAATTTTCAACCCATTCTAATTGATGACAAACAACATCACAAATCATTCAGTAACACTTTACATAAAGGGTAAGTTCACCCAGAAATGAAAATTACCCCATGATTTATTTACCCTCAAGCCATCCTAGGTGTATATGACTTTCTTCTTTCAGACGAACACAGATATATTAAAAAATTCCATCTGCCGGAAGCTAGTTATTCTAGATTATAAAGTTTTAAATATGGATATTTTTCTTACAAAAACCCATCGCTTCGCTTTAGAAGGCCTTTATTAACCCCCTGGAGCCGTGTGGTGTACTTTTATGATGGATGGAGGCACTTTTTTTAGCTTCAAAATCAGGCCCCCCATTCACTGCCATTATAAAGCTTGGGAGAGCCAGGATATTTTAAAATTTCAGATTGTATTCATCTAAAAGAAGAAAGTCATATACAGCTTGGATGGCTTTTAATTTTGGGGTGAACTATCCCTTTAAAGCCTTTATGTATATAAAGCATCATAAAGGTATTCCTAATATAAGCTATAATGCATTATATATTTTCATAAATAATTGTCATGTGTTTTAAAGCATTATACTTTCTAAAGGTGTGTTCAACGAATAGATCAGTATTATAGTGTATTATAAAGGTGGTTACAATTATTCATGAGACGATACAATGCATTATAAGGTGCATTTCATTATATATATATATATATATATATATATATAGGCTTTAAGTAAAGTAACCAATCATCCTTGCAATCTGGACAAAAACTTCTAGCCTCTAATCTGATGAATCTAATTTTATCTAGATGAAAAACTTTATTTAAAAAAAATTGTTTAAGGCATAAACATGCATGTACATTACTGAAAAAGTACAATATAGAGGTCTAGCCTTATTTTTGAACCCTGACATCTGGCAAGTAGTTGAAGGAATCGGAACCATAATGTTCATTAAGTTTCAAACGTACGTAACGTAGACTAAACTAAATTAGGGTTTTGTGCAATGCTCAATCTGTTTGCACCATCTTTGCACATTTTAACACTAGGATGGATTAGCAAATATCTAGATGCAGAATATCAAAAAAAAAAATAAATAAATAAATTATCAGTCCACACATACTCTAGCAGTCTGGCTGCCTGCAGTCAACATACTGTATAAAACAAGGCTATTGCTCAATTAATGTGTGATTTGAAAGGAGTTCATAGCAAAGGAAAGCATGGAAACTGGAAAGTTCTGACTTTTCAACATCGAGGGCAATCATACTTAATGAGGGAAGTTTGGAAAAAGCCTCCATTATATTAAGAAAAGAAAGCAGATTTTCAAACAGCAGTTGATGGTAGCTTTGTTCACCCTAGAGAGTTATCTGTTCTCGCATATCCATTCAAGCATGCCTTTTTCAGAGGGAGTAGCTCAGAAGTCTTGGCCGATGCTATCTACAATCCATCTGCCAATCATGTTTATGAAATGGCCATTCATTACTGTAGAAAGGATTTTCCCAAGGAAATGTCAAAGTATTCTTTGTGTCTCATATCTGATATTGCACACTCACATTCTTAAACAATTGCAACTCTCACACTGACGTCACGTAAATACCACTACACCGAATACACCGCCTCTGCCCAGATGTCTCAACAAACTGTGTAAAACACTGGCAAAAAATTATCATTTCACAGCTGTGTACTATGAAGAGATGATATATGTCTATTTTCAATGTAAGTTGGGTGTGATACATCTGCCATAAAGCATCTCTGAGTAAAAAACTAATATGAAATATGAACGTATTCACAAATTCTCAAAAATAAAAGAATGTTAACTCTCAAATGCGAAACTGACTTCACTAATAAACACTAATTGTGTACAGAAAAGTTTCAAGAAATCTTCCACTAGAATCAGACCATAATAAATTTAAATAGACAATAAAATAAAGTTGACTTTGTGTTTATGTATATTTGTTTTAGCCATGCACAAATACCCTCATTCTGATGTTGACGAATATGGATCATTTTAGATAATTGAGCATGCCTATAGCTAGAAATTAGCATAGAAATTAGCATAATACACCCCCAAACCATCTCCATATAAGGGCTTTTTGTTCAACCTCTCTCTTTGTACAGTTATTCGTCATATACGATGTATAGGATTATTGTGTTCAAAAAGCAAAATGGAACAGAATGCAGGGGTCTTGAGATGCACTTTTAAAATTTAAATGTTAAATTTTAATTTCCCAATCATTTGTGCACTCCTAGTTTATGATGCTGAAAAAAAAACAAAAAAAAAAAAAACAAACAGTAGGCCTCATTCATGAAACAGAACGAATTTTTGTGTAAACCGTTCATAAAGCTGTTCTGACATAAATTTTTGGATTCATGAAAATTTAAATTTTTTCAAAATGTTAGTTGGTACGAAAGAAATTTACACTTGCTCCCGACCACGGGTAAATGGTGCATAAAACATTCAAACATTCTGTGCCCTTTTTGGCAAACACTGCATTTTGATGCACTATGTACCATAGTAGTTCTTTTTTTTTTGTAGCTGAGAGTTGAAAACTGAGAGTTGAAAACTGTTCAACTTTGGGTAAAACGCAGCACTCGTCAGTGTCACTTTTTACCCAGCCGTCCAGTGGAGGAGGGGTGGGACAAATACTACAACAAGGGTTTACTATAAATACTGAACAACAATGGAGAAGTTAATATTGCTGGTTACTGCATTTTTATATTCAGTAATATTGTTCAAAATGAGATACTAGTAACACAAATGCCACCAGCTGGACGTTTTCAGAAGAGCGTCTGCCATTTTTTTTTAGTTGGTTATAAATGCTTTGGCGGACACGTGTTAAATAAATATTTATTGTTAGGCATATGGCCATTTAGTCTCTTTAGCATTTATGAAATATACTGGAGACAAACCAGAGAAGGGAGTCCAGAAGATTCCACAGCGTTCCTGTAGTTTGCGCGTATTTCCTGTACGCGCAAATTACTCCAAATTTACTCATATTTATGGATGATTCATGATGTGGTCCAGTGAGATCCACCAAAATGGTTTTAATTGATGATTGTCATTAAAACAATTTCAACACAAATCTGTACATTTATCACTCATTTACAGAAAAAAAAAAAATATGCAGAAAAAACTACACTTGCCGGAACTAGCTTGTGCCGCACAACACATTTGCGACACTGAGGACATTTTCCATAGGCCTACTTGAATAGGTATATTTATTTACCTATACAGTATACATAGATAGACAAAGATATATAGAAAATGTAAATCTCTAGCCTGAAGTAATAATAAATCGCAATGGTCGACCAACAACAGAGACCTCAACCAGTTTCTGTCTCATTCCTACATAACACTTAAGATAAACAACCAAAAGCGAAGGGCCTCCTAAAGTAAGCAATATACTTTCATCATGAGATGTAAACCAGATCTAACAATCTATGCATACACACATTTTTTTTTTTTTTACAGAAGCAGAAATCAAACTTGTTGCTTAGAGTGAACTCTAGAGCTAAAATCCCTCCCTGCCATGACATAATTCAGAGAGAACAACAGCAGTCTGGCGAAAGAAGTTTATTTTCATAACAAAGCTTTGTCAGAATCAGCCACAATGGGTGTTTCTGAGACACTTTGATGGCCACTTGAATGACATGGGAGGCTGTTCAGTCTAAACACACCCCTAAAAGTATGGCTAAATCTATCAGACGGGCTGTAAAACTGCCTGTCACCACAGCAGTATAATCAAGGATGGGGCCACTGTACCCTTGCCAATGTCCCTGGCTGGAGAAATAAATATATAAAAGATGACAACCGCTTGAAGTTTCTTGTCTGATCCATTATACACACAAGTTGTCAAAAAACGAGTATTATGAAAGTAATACACTCTGTCTTGCATTGAAACAAAACTAAAAATGAAAAAGTTAGAAGAAACTAGTGGTCGACCAATATTGATGTTTTTTTTTGCTGATGCCTTAGAGAGTGGGGTGGCTGATATTTAATCTCACACTAATTTAAATATAGTAAAAACACATGAATGATAATTGCAGAAATTATATACTGTAATTTATATGCATTTTACTTAATATTTGATAAATTAGAAATTAACCACTTGAAAATGAATTACATGAAAGAAATTGAACTAGAGACATACTTGAGATGACAACTTTTTGATTCTGTAACCCTATTATAGTATTTTTCAAAAATAAATTTAATGTAATAGTGGCCAACTGGATAAAGCCCAGCATAGTTTGAAATAAAGGATTTAAGGTTTGTTGATCGTACATCTCCAACGAAGCTCAACTCCTTTGTCCACATTCAGTTTGCACAGACAGACCATCACGCACAGATTACACACATTTTTATGCAGTCTAGATTCACACTCCAGAAGATCTCACAGCTGAATTCAACCAAGTCTGCAAGGTTTGTGAAATTAAATGTTTATTAGATATTCAAAGACTTGTTTAAATTATATAAATGAGTGTTTGCTGAATACTCTCCTTGTAAACACAGAAAGGATTTTCTCTGTAAACCCTAACACTCAAAATACTTAATTAGTTTGAGTAGGACAAACTGAAAGTAAACAAATTAGTTCAGTTAAATTAACTGTTGTGAGTATTCAGAACTTTATTATTCTTTTGAGCTCACAGCACTGACATATTTCAAGTAAACTGAACATTTTCATTGTTTTGAGTTGTATGAACTCATTTCTTTTAATTTAGACTAATTTAAGTTTAACTGAAACTGGGCTGGGATTTTTATTTCCTAGCATGCTTTGCCCGTGGCACTCGAAAGGGAGAGTAAATGTTGAAATTAAGTGTTTTATAATGTTTTATAAAAATCTTACTTAAACTTTGAGTTTCTTAAAGGGGGGGTCTAATGCTATTTCATGCATTCTGACTTATTTACACTGTTAAAGAGTTGCATTCTCATGCTAAACATGGCCAAAGTTTCAAAACACGAGTTGGACGTATGACGGAGTATTTCTGTGCTAAAAATACTACTTCCAGTTGTAGACATGTCTCGCCAAATTTTTTTCGAGTATGGCCTTTATCACGTAATAAAGGGTGGAATTCCTTGTATAGGCACTTCTCCCTGATAAGCATGCACACACACATCACCCAGAGCAAGAGCACGCCCATCAACGCGCTTTGTTAGGGATACGGAAGCCGAGAGTTTTTTCAACAATGGCTGTGTCCCAATTCAGGGGCTGCACCCTTCGAAGGCTGCATACATCATCGAGGCAGTCTCATTTAAGAAAAAGAACCATTAGATTGCAAATTTTATTACTTTTACTTTTCTTAAATAAGACATCCTTGATGACATAGGCAGCCTTCAAATGCGCCCTCCGGAGGACGCAGCCTCCGAAATGAGACGCAGCTCCTGTCACCAAAGAAGTGTGTTTTTGGTTGTGAGAGAAAGATTACCTTTTTCAGCTTCCCAAAGAACCCAGCGTTAATGGAACATTATGGAACATTCTTTATGCAAAAGCTCGGCTTTTTTCGGAAAGACTTGGTACAGCGTATCTATCTTTTATAGATATGATAAAACTAAAGACTTTTCGGAGATATGAAGGATGCAATACTACTCTAGTACTCAGTATTAACATAAAATTGGCAGAAACTGTGTGTAATACCCCCCTTTAACTTAAATTCTCATTCAACTTTGAGTTATGACAACTTATTTGGGTTTACATTGAAATAAATAACTCATTTGATTTGCAAGAACTCAAAATAAAAAAGTTAATTAACTAAATCTTTTATGTTAATTGCTATCAAAATGTATGAGTTAGCTTACTCAGTACTTCATGTTAGGAGCAATTAACATGCATGCGTACAAAAACTCAAAACGTGATAGTTCTGCTTACTTAAAATTGGGAACATCATAACTCAAAAAAAATTGATGTAACTGATTACCTCAAATGTTTTGTGTTAGCCCAACTTATTCAGGTTTACAGTGTAATAAAGTATTAAAAAGAAACTAACCAGGACAGAAAACGTGAGCGCTGTGTGCTCAGGCGCTGGTGTTCTCAGCTCCGTCAAAATAAAAGTCTCGCATCTGACACATCGGCCAAACAGAGAAACTAATCGGCCGATGCCGATAATTTAAAAATGTCAACTATCGGCCCTTGGCGATATATCAGTCGACCACTAGAAGAAACCACTATTCCTTACAAGAAGTACTGAGTATCATGGTTTATGTCCTGAAGTAAATGTCTGTGGAAATTGAGAATGCATAAACTGGTATTGCATTAAAAGCCCATTATCGATTTAATGAGTTCATCTTTCCATCGACTATGAAATTGTACATGTACCTCGTTGTGATGCTGAAACTCCTGCATACATTTCCCTCAAATCACATTTTGCCCCCATCCCCATATTTTTAAAAAACAAAGCCTTGCTTGATGTAACAATCTCTTTCTCTGATTGAACAAAAGACGTGTCTCCTATAGGGTTTCAGAACAGATCTCAAATTCACATGCTGTGCTCACATCTGCCCAAACAAAGCAATATAAACTTAAATATAATTTTCAGTTTTTTTCTAAGACTAAATGATCAGAGCTATACTATCCACATTCATTTTATAACTTTATACTCTTATGTCTAGCTTCCTCCTAAAAAAAATAAAATAAAATAAATAAATAAATGAAATTAAAGTTTGCCAAGTGTGCAAAAGCACAGCAAAATGCGCATTGAAGGAGTGGTAATATAAGAGACAGTAAAAACAAATAAAAAGATAATATAAACATCCCAGACAAAGTGGATCAGTTGTGTTGCTGGGATTACTGTATATTCTGATAATATTTGCCAGAAATCTGTGCACTTACAATTGAAATAGACATACCAGTATGTACTAAGGATCAAATGTGCTTAACGGTCTAGCAGGTGAAGCTGACAGCTGCATGTCGAACCTCAGGAGACGCTAATATGTGACGCATATAGTTAGAATGACCGAGAATATGTGCACCTTGCTGAGCATTTGGTTTCTACAAGATGTCACGACAACTCTCAGTTACATTTGATTCATTGGAGATCCAATCCAAACTACTTGGTCTCTGGTTCCTCATTGCTGTCTAACAATGCAGCTTTGCACACTGCTAATAGAAGGATCTAGCTGTTCTCTACAGGGACGGGTAAAAAGAACCCCATTATGCTTTTTTGAACATTACCTTTCACGCAATGTGTAATATAGCTGTTTGTGAATGTAAAAGATCTGCAAAGATTAAAGTGCATGACAAATAAAGTAATTATCTCCTAAAAGAAAGAATCAATTCTGAACTGCTGAAACGAGTCGTCAGCAATTCCAGTCTCACTTCTGAACATATCTACATAGGATTGTAACAAATTTGCATAATGCCAGACTATTGTCTTCTTTGGCTGCCTACTTTGATCTGCCCTCAAACTCTGTAGTTGTAGCTGAGAAAAAAAAAAAAAAAAAAAAACACATGACGCTGTTTTCTGCGATTGCAAATCAGGATGAGAACTGTTCAAACGTTTTCACCCCATGGATCTTAATGAATCGTAATTCCTTCTGGGGCATCAGTGAATGTTTGAAACTTTTGTAATAGTTGTGTACGAGTCCCTCAGTTGTCCTCATTAGGGCTTTTCACACTTGAAATAGTTAATCCTAGGTCATTCTAAACCCCGGGTAAACGGAATCCTGGGTTATCTTGCTTCGTGTTTCGCACTGCTCATAATTTACCTGGGGTTAACAATTCATCCTGGGTATTCATAAGCTGACATTTCACAATGTACATTCCTTAACCCTGGGTTAATGTTCTTATTTGTAAGTCAGCCGAGTTAGTAGATTAACATTGATGGACCTGAACTTGAAAAATAGTAATGTTCATTCATGTTTATTTGATGCTATAAATTAACTAGTAGGAAGAGATGATTGGTTCACGAGCCGCTTGAGCTGAGGCACTACAGCAATCTGTCACGACACATTAAAGTGCCACAATACGGTATTTATTGTTTACATTTCTTTAAAAGTTACAAGATTTGAGACTATGTTTCATATCAAAAGTAACCTGCAAAAGTCTTGTCTGCCGACACATTGTCAGTGTCCTCTTTGCTCAGCCATGTATTTTTCACTGCGTAAGAACATGAGAGCGACATTGGACGTAGCAACAGTAACTAAAGGGGGCGGGTCTTTGTGAACGGTCCATTGCTGACTGTACTATCGATACTGAATGGACATTTTGGACCATAAAGGTAAGAATGAAACGTCAATTTTTTGCTTAAATTGTTGCGTTTTCTGTCAGCATTTGACATTTTCCCTCTCAAACACTGAATTTATTGTTTATATACAATGCGCAGTGTTGACTGTCCAAAGCACGCAAATATGAGTACGCGATTGGTTGTCTGTTGCTAAGCGTCTAGCTGTAACATTCTAACACTCCATCGTTTCACACTGCGTAAGTTTGGCACCGCAATGCAGGGTTAAAATCACAAAAGCAGGGTTTCATAACCCCAGGTAAATAGCGGCGCTAACCCCGCTTCTAAATTACAAGTGTGAAACGTTCTTTTACCCGGGGTTAAAAGCGGTGTTTAGAACGAAGATAACCCGGGGTTAAGCGCAGTGTGAAAAGCCCTATCGTGAAAAGATGGATCTCAAAATCATACAGTCATTGCTGGAAATGGTTCAAATATGCAAAAGATGCTGGAAAACCAAAGAATTTGTGGGATCTGGGGGATTTTTCTGAAGAATAGTTTTGTGGACTATATGTAAACCTCTTTTATGTAAAATATCTTATTTAGGACAGTACTAAATAAAAAATAAATTAAAAAAAACATGCATTTTGTATGATCACTCTTATTCTACAAGGTGTATGTAACCTTTTGACCACAACTGTGTATACACCATATGTTGTATAATACAACTAGTAAAGCTAGCAACATCAGTGAATAATTCTGGCTTTTTACTGTTAGCTACTCAGTGTGAGTGTTTACTAAACAGGCTATTGTTCACTAATGAGATTCAATTAAACTGTTTTAGTGGTTTTGCATCAGTTCATAATTACAGTTCACTCTCTGTGATGCATAAAGCACCACCCCCATGCTCTCCAGGGGCCAAAGAAACACAATCTCTCTGTCTTTCTGTGTACAAGTCAGTTGTGTGTTTTCAGTCGAATCATGGTGAGATGATTACAAACTGGACAGTCTTAATTATAGCACATTAAATTGCCCATCTGCATAAAGGGATTTATATACACATGAATATGTATGCAGCTCATTGCCAATGCGCTCCTGACAGAGCACCATTGGTTTCCAAGCTACAGCAAGTCTATGCAAATGTGTTTGTTTATTTGCATGTAACACAGTAAGAGAACGTATAAGAGAAAAGAGTGTTTGCTTTTTAGAAGTACTGACAGCACGAACCAAGACTCCACTACAGCCGTGACTCTGCAGGTAAATCAAATATTAATAGCATGGAATGGAAATCAGAATGTGAATTCTCCTTGCGTTCAAGGTGATAAACTGAAGCGGTTTACCTTTTCACCTGCAATGCCCTGCCCTCCTGTCAGTCCAGGTTCACACGTTCACCAGAAGAAAACTAAACTACATACATTTTTCCAAATAGAAATTTTCCAGTGCTTGCAAGGCAGTAAAGGAATGGTGTTAAAGTTTAAGGTAAGCTTATATTTTAGGCTTTGGATCTGCACAAATTCATAAAAGTGGGATTCAGAGCGATTCAAGCTTGAAATGCCAAGTTCATGTTTTTCAGAGTCTGCAGCAAAATGGAAGAGAATTTGGGGCTTTTGAGACAAGTTTAATTGTTTTTAGCTTGACGTGACATCTTGAAAAACTGAAAATGACTGCCATATGACAATAATAGACCTATTTTGTGTTTGCAAACAGCGATGAAGTTTTTGGCAGAAAATGACAGTTCTGCAGTAGCAGTCTGTGGAAGCCACGGAATAAAAGAATTAAAAAAAAGTTAATTTCAAGTTTATATCTCACAACGCTGACTTTTTTTCTTGCAAATCCGAGTTTATATCTCTCAATTCTTAGAAGGAAAAACAGAATTGTGTGATATACTCATTATTCTGTCTTTTTTCCTCAGAATTGCAAGTTTATATCCCGTAATTCTGACTTTTTTCCCCTCAGAATTGTGAAATAAACTCACAATTCCGAATTATAAAGTCCGAACTGGGAGATATAAACATGCAAATGCAAGAAAAAAGTCAGAATTGTGAGATAAAAATGTTATATTTTTAACATTACATTTTTTTCTTTTATATATATATATATATATATATATATATATATATATATATATATATATATATATATATATATATATATATATATATATATATATACACACACACACACACACACATATATACACACACACACTTTAAAATATATACTTTATATTTTCATATTTTGAATTATGCATTTCATTGTTTTGTGTTTTAGGATTGAAAGAAATATCTGTAAACCTAATGGAACTGGTATTTTTCTGCCAGGACGTTGCCCGATTTTTCTTACAGTGAACAAATTCTAAAGTCACTTTTTATGGCAGAATTAAATTTACATAATGTTTTTGAATTATCTTAATTTGAGGGCTGGACTGATTCATTATATATAACCAGTGTTATTAATTTAATTAAACTTAATCGACTGAGAGCCTTAATATAAAATACATAAAATACAGAGGGTACATCCAAGTCTGAAATTATCTAAAAAAAAAACAAAAAACATTAAACCGTTCAAGCTGAATAAGGGCGGAAAAGAAAAAGAGGACTTTCAATAGTGTTGCCTTGCAAGCACTATTGAACCTGAAAAACAATGTGTACTAAACAAAAAGCCATATCAGTTTAAGACCTTTATATTTTGACAGACTAAAACATCTAAATGTCTTCAGTCACAATCTGTTAAACTTCATACAAATTGCATAGCCCATCTCCAGTAGCTACAGCAGTTCCAGTCAACAATTCCCTTAAATTCAAAGCCTTTTCTCCCACAAAGTAACTCTGCGATTAAAAGTCCAATAGTGAACAGCTCAGTCCGATACAAGCATGTGGAGTCATAAATCTGCAGACTTCATCCCCTGTGGTCTGTCACTGTCTAATCCCAAACTGACTGATGGAAGAGATCCCATCGCCATAATCTGATTTCAAATCTCTCCAGACAACCCAAGATAAAATAAACCTTTCTAGCAGATTATATGCATCTGGTCAAGATCCACTGGCAGACCAAAAAAAAAAAAAAAAAAAACACTGCATCCTCAAACAGATTGGAATGCATTCTGAAGTGTGCTATTGGACCTCTATGAAAAGAACCACTTCAGACCAGTGGCAGAAACTGTAATTGGAAGCCACTTGCTAGTCGTAAGATGCTATTCAAAGTCATTTAGACTACCTATCCTTTCTTTAAGCATTTATAAAATAGTCTGTGTGGATAAACGCTCACCTTGCCAAAAACACCATCCAGATCAGAAGAAAACACCAAATACCCTGGCCATATCTGACAAATACAGGTCTCACAGTTCATCAGTGATCTATAACAAGAGTTCCTGATTTGTAAATTGCTGCTTGAAATTTACAAGTCTGAAACAGAGGAGATTTGTTTAAGCGTCATTAGGTAATGATGTCTATCATAATCGAGGTTCATGGGCTAATTTTCTCCAGAGTTTTCTTAAAATTTACAACATCAATAAAATTCTGTAGTATGTGTCCCTGCTGCTGTGGAGTTATTAGAAGGCTTTAAAACCTGCTTAAATTTATGTGACTTGTGAATCTCTCAATGGACACTTTAGCTTGGTTTTAAAACAGTGAATTGCCTTGCTGTATCATGTCTACCTTCTACTTAAATTAGGGTGACCAGATGTCCTGTTTTCCCCGTTTTCCCGTATTTCAGCTCTATTTTTAGTGTCCTGACTTATTATGAATAAAATCATGAAATAAAAGTTTTGTCCCCTATATCTTGTTTCCTAAATGAAATCATAAAAGTGAGTAGTAGTCTTCTGTCACGCAAGAATAGCCTAATCAAGCCAACCGTGTCATAGTAGGCTATATTTTGGAGAACAAAATTACCATCCAATCACAATTCATAATCGATTAACTAGCAGTTAGTCGAGGGCGATGAAGATCAAGTCAGACGTAAAGATGTCTCCAATCAAAGTGTGTACATTTAAAGAGGATCTTCAAAAAGAGTTTATCAAGTTATTATGTGCAGTAAGTTGTGAAAAAACAAAAAACAAAAAAAAAAACAATGTGGTATCACGCACTGAATGAAACACAACAGCTAGCGCTCTCTCAAACAGTGCACAATCCTGAATTCAGTTCTTTTTGCAACTGAATGGTCAAATACAGACACAGATGTCAAAATGCCCATCATTGAGTATCTCGCGTAAATGCAGTCGGTAAGGTGAACGTAAACATAAACATTGATAAATCCCATATATTCCTCCATGAGAAATCTGGTCACCATAACTTAAATATATACTCATGTCTGGCACCTATAGCCTGGTTAGTGCTCTGACACATAGCACAACTGCACCTCTGGCGACCACTGTTTGAATCCCGACTCTAGGTTCGTTGCCAATCCCATTTCCCTCTCTCCTCCCTATACTTTCCTGTCAACCTCTACTGTCCTGTCCATTAAAAGCACAAAAAAGGCCAATAAATAAAATATACACTCATAAATGACTGATTTGGTACACTGTAAACTGGCAATTATATAATTCCACTCACCTGACAGTTGACTTCAGTAGAGTATGTTACCCAACACTAACTAACAAAACAATAGTCTAAAATATTGGGTAAAGTAGTCCATTTTTAATCATATTAAGCCATTTTACACTATACCGTTCAAAAGTTTAGGGTCAGGTTTTTTTTTTTATTATCTTATTCATCAAGGAAATACACAAAAAGCAAAAAGTTATTTTCTAATTTAATAATATTTCACAATATTACCTTTTTTCAAAAACAATACCATTTTACAAACCTCAACACTTTTGAACAGCAGTGTACAAATTTTTTTTTTTTTTTTTGGTATTTTTGTAGAAAGCACAATTGAAAGTAGGATATAGTCAACATTTCTCTCATTTGCCAAGTCTTTTCTTCCCTATTGTGACATATATATATCCGAGTCAAACAGCTTCTCAAACAAGAAAAAAAAAGTAGGGCAGGACTTGATTTTGTCCATCGGGAATTGATTGCATGGTTGTGGTTTGCTATTGCTTGGATCTCATGTGAGTGACAGGTTGTCCCACCCTCACATGGAAATATGCATGGATAAATTATTTTCAATAAATACTACAATATTCGATAAAAAACAAACAAGAATTTTTCATTTTGATTTCATGGTGACTAAGATTTTTTTTTCTTCACTTTTTTCAGTTGTTGCAGTGCAATCTGGGATTGCCATATGCGAAGGATATTGGTCAAAATGAGATATTTTTAAAGGCAGCACTGATGTGAATGTAATGCCATAAAATACTGTCTAGATATGCATGTAGTTCACTAGCTTTTGAAAGTGTTCTGTAGTGAAATCACACCAATACTTCTAATCACCACTAGAGTGGCTAGTGGCAATACCTCTACCACTTCCAGAGATGCTATTTTCAAGAGGTTTTGTCTAATCCTACAGGGCGATGCAACTCACTTGTTTTGCATTACCAAAGTGTTTTCATGAAAGATATTCATAACATCTGCAGAGAAACATCAGGCTACATTTACCACCTGTCACAGAGTACAGTGAAATTCACAGGAACACTTTGGCAATTTCTGCATCTATCCTCCTAAAATGAGTTTATGATACCCTGCATATTATGTTAAAAGTCTAACAGTACGGTTTGCATATTATGGTCCCTTTATTGCCCAATGAAAACATTGGAAAGAAACTAATGACAGACTAATGAGTTCTGAAGCACACTGAGATAATACAAATCTATTAGTATGGCATCCATCTTACAGCAAGGAAACAGTCGAAAGCCTCTGTTAATATACACCACAGCGATGCTATACCTTCTCTCCTGGTATAACAGCAAGTCTGTTTTTTCCTGCATCCCCTGGAGAAGACATGGCAGATGGGCATGTTGGTGGACAATCCCATATTGACACATTAAGCAGTGGATTTTGAGGTCTATAGAGCTCTGCACTATTACAGCTGTCTGGGGCTCTTTGTAACACACTGGCCAGCAGCTGCAGAGCTGGATAATATTACTTGATAATTGGGAGGCTACAAGCTCAAGACCCACAGAAACCTTGTTTGACGTGCCTGAGAACATTAGAGTCAAGGTTAATAGAGTAAAGCTACTGCAAGTCTGTCCATGTCTAGTACTAGCAAGGATATTCTGAGGATGCAATGGTTTTGGAATATTGAATTAAATTATAATTGAGTAAGGACCAATTTAAAAAAAAAAAAAAATCTATCAAATAAAAAGAAATAAACATGGATGTCAATGGAGAAGAGGCTTCACTATGCTGAATGAACCGCTTTGGTGAGAAAATAGCTTCTCATTTAAAGGATTAGTTCACCCAAAAATGACATTTCTGTCATTAATTACTCACCCTCATGTTGTTCCACACCCGTAAGACCTTCGTTCATCTTCAGAACACAAATTAAGATGAAATCCGATGGCTCAGTGAGGCCTCTATTGACAGGAGCGTGTATCAAACTGCCAAAGTCACGTGATTTCAGTAAACGAAGCTTCGTTACGTCATAAACGTTTCGAAATTTTAATGGTTCACGTGACTTTGGCAGTTTGATACACGCTCCGAACCACTGATTCGAAACAAAAGATTTGTAAAGCTTCGAAGCTTCATGAAGCAGTGTTTTTAAATCAGCCATCACTAGATATTGTTGAAAAAAGTCATTATTTCATTTTTTTGGCGCACAAAAAGTATTCTCGTCGCTTCATAACATTAAGGTTAAACCACTGTAGTCACATGAACTGTTTTAAATATGTCTTTAGTAGCTTTCTGGGCATTTGAAAGTGTAAATTATCTTGCTGTCAATACAGGCCTCACTGAGCCATCGGATTTTATCAAAAATATCTTAATTTGTGTTCTGAAGATGAACGAAGGTCTTACGGGTGTGGAACGACATGAGGGTCAGTAATTAATGACAGAAACTATATGTAGATTTTACTATGCAACAGGTAGGACTCAATTACGGCATTACCACCAGCAAATGTGTATCAATAGGTGATGTATGAAGGTAAACAAAATATAAAGATTTTTATAAATGTATTCTTTCTATGGCTTCCAGATTTCAACAATTAAATTACAATAAAATTTTTAGTGACTAGTATCACTGCTATGTATGCCCTATAAAGCTGTTTTTTAATGAACAGATTCAAATCTAACCTTAAATGTGGTTTTATGCGCAATGTAGTGACCAGTAATCTGCAGCTAATAGCGCAATTCACACTCTTTTTTTCCGCTCAGTAAAGCACATTCCACAAACATTGCAGTCGTATTGTAGGTTTACTAGGCCGAGGTGCCTCACGCGATCCAAATTAGCCGTTACATTTTCTCCAATGTTAAAACCCCAGACCTTCGCATCTCCCAATAATAAGCTCCAACCCTAATCAAACACACCTGAACAAGCTAATCAATGTCTTCATGATTGCTAAGCCGTGTCCAAAATCGCAATTTGACAGGACAGGCATTTGTAGTGGTGTCCGAAACCATAGTGGACGTAATCGAGTGCACTCATTCAATCCGCAATGCACCGAAAATAACGAATGTACAACCGATGTACGCTCAATGGCTAGAGAATACCCATAATGCACTGTGATGGTCACGCTGAATGAATTCCCAAGATGGGGACTGCAGCTGAATCATCCATCCATCCATACAGCATATCATCATACAAGTATAAATTAGTTTGAATTGATTATTAAATTGTTTAATTAAGGTTTATACATAGTTTCCATGACAGAGATCAAGAAAAAATCTTTTCATCTTACTACTGGAGATGCCCGTTAGCGAAGTTTCAAATAATTATCAAACTGTAAGCACAAACTATAAAAAAGCAGCAGCCCTTCCGGCGCACTCAGTGTCCACTCGTTTTCATTCACTCCCTCAAGTGAACTATATTAGTGGACTAATGTAGGAAATAGTGAATAAGGGCATGAGGGCAATTTCGGACCCAGCACCAGGACTGAAGTTGCCCATCCCTGATCTAGATGTTGTGTTTATTCCATAATGTGCTAATTAAACAAGTTTTTTTTCTTTTTTACAGTGGAAGTTTTTCATTGAAATTTGCAGTACGCACTAAGAAATGAACTGGTGGAGGGAAAAAACAACAACAAAAAACCCCACAAACTTCCTATTTTGTTATTAAGCCATGGGGTCTATCAATCAAACTAGACTCATGCTGTCAATTTCATTTAAAAATAACCTTGAAACTCCCTAGATTTTAATCCGTTTACAAAGAACAATATTGAGTAAGCTTTAATGAATTGCGAGGCCATTAAAACAACTACTCCAGTTCATAAATAATTCAGGCATGCCGGTGGTCCCTGAATTCAGGTTTGCTGCCCAAAAATCACTCACGTCGTTTTGGTTATAGTTGAATATTGGATTACAGGAGAGAGAGAGCTCTTAGGGAGGCAGCGTGGTTAGAAAGTACATCTCCATAACAACAAAACCAGCCCAGGTAATTGCATTTTGGACGTGTTGTGCATTGGCTAGTATTAAGGATCTAGAAATGCTGGTTCGCTCTGAACAGAACTCCTCATGCGATTAATCCCACTTCACTCAATCCATGAAACACGATTGCGACTGGCAATTTTCATCGCTGGGTACAAACTCTTTTGAGAGACCCATTCGAAGTGATCCACAAAAAGGGTTCTTGTGTAGGTCACTGCAATTAACCTTTGGGTGACATTCGGTGAGCTTAATAGCTCAGAACGCTGTAATATCTGTACGCTACCTTGCAAATTGGCAGAGTTTTATACTCCGTTTCTCTTTTAGGGTTAAAGGTGACTGTGTTCACGGTCAGAGACTCTTTCTGTTACAAACAGATTTAATACACATCACAAATACTTCTATTAAACACCTGGCTATCATGACCATATATTGTAAGTGCAGTTAAATGGCTGTTGGTTAGTAGCATTACAACATATTACACTATTTGGCTAGTTTATACATCTAATGTTTAACTGAACCGGATTTTAAATAATATACTTATTTTATATATACTTATAGGTTAAAATATATAAACAATTGGTTTGAGAGTACATTATGTAAGCAAATTCAAGATAAGTATTAAATAATATTATATATAGTACACCCATTTTGAAAAGTAACATTTTAAACAATATCTCAATGAACACAAAAACAAGTTTTATAAAACATCTGTTTAACTTACAACATAAAAGCAAGGTTAATAATATAACTTAGGGAACTAAATTTTCAGTTTTACTCAAATTAGGGTGATGCAAAAATGAGTACACCCCACTGAAAGTATCTGGATCAAAGCTAAATTTTAGACTACAAATGTCTAATTTAACAAGAATTCAACCACAGGTGAGTCTAATTATTCATTACACAGGTGTCCAGCAGACAGTTGATTATAAAAGGGTGTTAAAACCCCTTCCCAATTCATGCTGTCAGCAATGGCACCACATGGAAGAGAAATGTCACACGACCTGAGAAAGAAAATCATTTCTTTATACTAGAAAGGTGATATACAAGATAAAGGTTTTTGGAACTGATGGCTTCAAAACTGTATGGCGTTGCAAAGGTGAAGAATACAAAGAAAAATGCATGGTGCCTACAGTGAAACATGGTGGTGGCATTGTCCTTATGTGGGGCTGCATGAGTGCTGCTGGTGTCGGGGAGCTGCATTTCATTGATGGCATCATGAATTCACAGATGTACTGCTCTATACTGAAAGAGAAGATGCTACCATCACTCCGTGCCCTTGGTCGTCGTGCACTTTTCCAACATGACAATGATCCTAAACACACATCTAAAGCCACTGTTGGATTTCTGAAGAAGAACAGGGTGAAAGTGATTCAGTGGCTCCTGATCTGAACCCAATCGAACAACTATGGGGAATTCTGAAGAGACAAGTTGAGCATCACTCTCCATCCAGCATCCAGTCTCTAAACGAGGTCATTCTTGAAGAATGTAAAAAGATAGATGTTGTAAAATGTCGGCAACTTGTTCATTCCATGGCTAGAAGACTTGGTGCTGTCATTAAAAATCATGGAGGCCATACAAAGAACTAGATGTAGTAGTTTTTGTTGTGGGGTGTACTCAGTTTTGCATCACCCTAATTTGAGTAAAACTGAAAAATGTGTAATCTAAGTTATATTATTAACCTTACTTTCATGTTATAAGTTAAACAGATGTTATATTAAACTTGGTCTTGTTTAAAATGTTACTTTTCAAAGGGGGTGTACTCATTTACGCTGAGCACATATACATATATATATATTATATATATATATATATATATATATATATATATATATATATATACACACACACACACACACACACACACACACACAAAGAGACAATTCAAGAGGAGTAAAATGCTTAGTAGTCAATAAAAAAAATAAAAAACAAAAAAATAAAAAAAAATACAGGCAACTTTTTAGCACACAGGAATGATACAGAAGACACCAAGCAATTCAATAGTGAAAAATACTAATCAGTCAATTCAAAGACAGACACTTTAGTAAGTAAATAAGTTCTGCATGCAGTCTATAAATATAAGATTTTATTTTCTCCCTTTTCCATTCACTGTGCTGCAGTAAATCTAGCCTGTGCTCTAATACATATGCATGCCTCCCATCCTCCCTGCCTCCATAACTTTGCATTACTTTTCTACAAAAAACATCACTAAGAATGGTGTATCGCTGACAAATTACATCGCCAACACAAAGCTTGAAATGTCCGTTTGATACCAGCTTGCTAGTCTATGATATTCAAATATTTCTCTTTGAGGAAGCAATAAGAGAACAGAGTCAGCGGGAGATGCCGAAAATACCACCAGTTGTGAAATGCATGTGCTTCGTTTATCTGTAGTGCATTTTCAGTTTCCAACATCCATGAATTCCCACTTAGCAAAAATATGGGCCTGATTCTTCTCCTAATGCTGGAGATGAGCCTTTTGGCTTAAACAACCTCCGAAACATGGGGCTTAGATTCTCATGAGCTTTTGTATTATGAGTTTAATGTAAATGTGGCAAATACACACAATAGGCTTATGTAACCACAACAATCATTTACATGAAGACGCCATGTAATAAAAATCAAAGTTTTGTGGTTTTTAGTTTATGTTTATTATGCCAATGATATGCCAGCACACTACTAAAAGATGAGAAACACTTGGACATGTAAAAACAACCAGTTTATGTGCATTCATACATTTTAAAATAAATAAATTAATTAATTAATTAAATGTTAACATTTATGAATACAAATCACATAAACTAAATGTTCCATTCCCTAGTTCCATTAAGATTTATACAAAATGTTTTATTACGCTCTAGTTTTTTTACTCATTTAAAATTCTTAATTCATAATATGAATAATATGTAAGGACTATTCAATTTAATAATATGATGGAATTGTACTATGCAATTGAAATTTGTAAACCTTAAAAAAAAAAAAAAAAAAGGCTTAATTTTTTTGTTTAGTAAAAATTGCTAAGTGTAGCTTTAGCAATAGAAAATGGTACACTGCTGCGATGTAAACAAAAGCTACTGACTATATCAATAGAAAATACACAGGAAAGTTTTGTCAAACAGTTTTATAGGTTCTTATAGTGAAAAGTAAGTTGTTAATGAGCTTGGACAGAAATTCATTATAATCTGTTTACAAAACTTAACAGCCACTTAATGAGTGCCATGACTGCAAACTTTAATGGAATCATCATTTTCATTGGCATCTAATCATAATACACATTCAGAAGTACTAATATGGGCAACCAATTAAGTGTGTCCAGACTTTTGACAGTGAATGTTGATTAATGAGCGAACAGCAAGACAAGACAACAGCTATAAGAAAAAAAAATGTATGAATAATTGATACTAGACAATAACAGCTAACAAAATAACACTCAAAAAAGACCTCATGTAATTAAAAATCTAAGATTTGTGTCTTTTAGTCCATATTTGTGAACTCTTAAGCCGCATTTCCACCGAAATTACCCAGAACAATTTGTCCCAGGAACGTTTTCCCCCCCAGAGCTATTGCTAGCTGCATTTCCATAGCGGTCTAAAGTACCGTGTAGATACACTATATTGCCAAATGTTTTGGGACGCCTGCCTTTACGTGCACATAAGCTTTAATGACATCCCATTCTTAATCCGTAAGGTTTAATATGGAGTTGGCCCACCCTTTGCAGCTATAACAGCCTCAACTCTTGGTAAGGCTTTCAACAAGGTTTAGAAGTGTGTTTATGGGAATTTTTGACCATTCTTCTAGAAGTGCATTTGTGAGGTCAGGCAGTGATGTTGGCGAGAAGGCCTGGCTTGCAGTCTCCGCTCTAATTCATCCCAAAGGTGTTCTATCAGGTTGAGGTCAGGACTCTGTGCAGGCCAGTCAAGTTCCTCCACACCAAACTTGCTCATCCATGTCTTTATGGATCTTGCTTTGTGCACTGGTGCACAGTCATGTTGGAACAGGAAGGGGCCATCCCCAAACTTGCACTTGGTGATGTAAGGCTTGGATGCAGCTGCTCGGCCATGGAAACCCATTCCATGAAGATCTCTACGCACTGTTCTTGAGCTAATCTGAAGGCCACATGAAGTTTGGAGGTCTGTAGCTATTGACTCTGCAGAAAGTTGGTGACTTCTACGCATTGCATGCGCTGACCCCGCTCTGTGATTTTATGTGGCCTACCACTTCATGGCTGAGTTGCTGTTGTTCCCAATTGCTTCCACTTTGTTATGATACCACTAACAGTTGACCGTGGAATATTTAGTAGTGAGGAAATTTCACGAATGGACTTATTGAACAGGTGGCAACCTATCACGATACCACGCTTGAATTCACTGAGCTCCTGAGAGCGACCCATTCTTTCACAAATGTTTGTAGAAGCAGTCTGCATGCCTAGGTGCTTGATTTTATACACCCGTGGCCATGGAAGTGATTGGAACACCTGAATTCAATGATTTGGAGGGGTGTCCCAATACTTTTGGCAATATAGTGTAGTCAACTTTCTAGTTCTAAGCCTGAACCTCATCGTCAGTCCATCGGTCGTATTTTTTTAAACTTTAATGTTGATTCGAATAGCAAACAACTCATACTGCACACACCGCAACAGACTTAAAAAAAACTATGGTTAAAATAAAATGCTGCATGGAGTCAACCAATCAAAATGCTGCATGAACTCAACCAATCAGCATGTTCAGCGCACAAGTCCCACCCCCGAAAGTTCCTGAACTTTGAAAAAGTACTACCTAGTGAGCAGGTACTTTCAGAGGGGGACTTTTTTACCCGGAACTTCAATTAGACCCTGGTTCCTGCGGTCAAAACACACCGAGTACCACCTCAAAGTTCCTAGTTCCTGGGTAAAGTTCCTGCAGCGGAAACGCGGCTTTAATGTGTCCAGACTGTAGGGCTGGACGATATAACCTAAAAATCAAAATCTCGATTAATTGAACATTTTACCTCCATTACGATTAATGAATGATTTTTCCCCTCCTCATAGTTCACTGACAAGGTTTGTACTGTAAATATGTTTGACTATTAAATTAAGAGTGCTCTGACATAACAGATATTTTTGGTGCGCCAAAAAAAACAAAATAACGACTTATATAGTCATAT
The DNA here is from genome assembly GCF_019924925.1 of Ctenopharyngodon idella. NCBI lineage: Eukaryota > Metazoa > Chordata > Actinopteri > Cypriniformes > Xenocyprididae > Ctenopharyngodon > Ctenopharyngodon idella. Next base: position 18,176,747 of record NC_067232.1, on the reverse strand, counting down.
TGATGGCCAATTTAAAAACACTGCTTCAGGAAGCTTCGGAGCATAATGAATCAGCGTGTCGAATCAGCGGTTCGGAGCGCCAAAGTCACGTGATTTCAGCAGTTTGGCGGTTTGACACGCGATCCGAATCATGATTCGACACGCTGATTCATTACGCTCTGAAGCTTCATGAAGCAGTGTTTTGAAATTGGCCATCACTATATAAGTCGTTGTTTTGTTTTTTTTGGCGCACCAAAAATATCCTTGTCGCTTTATAATATTAATATTGAACCACTGTACTCACATGAACTGATTTAACTGCAGACCTCACAGAGCCATCGGATTTCAACAAAATTATCTCAATTTGCGTTCCGAAGATCAACGAAGATCTTACGGGTGTGGAACGGCATGAGGGTGAGTAATAAATGACAGAATTTTAATTTTTGGGTGAACTAACCCTTTGAAATGATAACGTCCCTTTGTCTAATACCATAACGAACAAGAGGCAACAATTTAAGTGTGCTCCAACTGACACCGAGCGCTGATTAACGACCGCCCTACTGTGACAAGACGAAAGTCAGAGGCATTCTAAAATAGGACAATGGAAGACAAAATTCCCCCGTGATGACCTATTGACTTTAAACTACTGCAAATGGAGATTTGAGTCTCCGAAAAGCATTAAACCCGATCCTAGAATATCCCATGGGATTGTCCACTTATTCCATGGGAGCTATGTAGCATTCCAGCCATGACAACTTGAGAACCTGAGCATGCACTTCTACAGTACAGCGATTCACAAAAAAGAAAACAATAGCCCAGAGTGTCATGAAATGCTGAATTATCCAATTATCTGCCCATATACTGTAACGAAACTTGAGATTCCAGTAGCCAAAAACAATGATTTTATCAAGCATAGAGGCACCTTGAAAACAATAAAATTTACTTTCACCTTCAGCAGGCCTCTATTAAAATGTTACATTCACAGATCTGATACAATGTCTTGGAAATGCATCATAAATTCAATATGCTATTAACAGAATGTCATGTTCTTGTTCCAAAAGTAATTACACTTGTCCTGTATTCTATTAGATATATTTGATAAAACACATAGTTTGACATTGAACAGTCATTCATTGAGGATTTAATCACTGAAAAATGTGACATCTGAAGGTGTAACAAACTCCAGTCGACAATTAACACCTACTGCAAAATATATGCAAAGCTTCGTTGTTTAAACAGAGCAATTAATTGAACAGACATTTGTCTGATAAATTTCATATACATAGTTTGCATTTGCAATACAGGCTACAGTAATGTGACTGTGTTGTGTAGGATAATTTTAAAAAGATCAATAGAAAAACTGCAGTCTCATTTCCTTCCAGATTTAAAAACAAAAAACAATTTTGGCAGCAGCTGCATTAATTATGTAGAAAGTAAAGCAAGATTTCTTAGAAGTTGGTCCTATAGGAGTGCAATTTATTGGCTGCTTGTTCCCAAAATGTATTCTGAATTTCCCACCCCAAACTAAGCAAGTGGTTCTTGACAAGAAATGTCTCTATTCCAAAACACAACAAACTAATTAGACTAATGACCTTAAAGACCATTTGTCCTTAACAAACATATCATCAGCTGTTCATTTGTATGCATTCCAATCATTCTTGCAGTGGCTCCAATCTCTAAGTGACACAAGGAAGGGAACATGTCTATATACTGCCAAGATCCATAACACTTTAGAGAAGCCAAAAATCACTTTAAATATGTTGGGATAATAATAACTTCCGATAAAACCTAATGAACTAAAGTGTACCACAAATGTTATAATAATGACAAGAAAACTGTCATAAAGCATCTTTAGTAACATGTACTGAAAACCAGAGATTGTGAATCTTAATGCACATGCACTCTGTCATGTCTTTTAAAAGAAAAATCTATTGAATGTCACTGAACAAAGAACTAAGCAATTTTGTGTTATTAAAAAAAAAAAAAAAAAAAAAAAAAAAAAATCAATGTGTGATTGATGAAACCCATTCCTTACCATGTCTCCTTTATCTCCCTTTTGTCCAGAATGTCCTGCCAAAACCGGAAGCCCTTGATCCCCCTTTCAAATACACATAAGTTACATTATGCAATGTTAATATGCTAAATCGGCTCTCTGTATCAGGTCTAAAACACTGTGATCAAAATTCAAAGAGGAGTCCTAGCCTGAACTCTGGCTCTTTGTACTTCAGAAGAGATTAGCTGAGCATCACCCGCTGATGAAGTGCATGTCTGTGCCCAAACACCCCCCTATTTGTGCTAAATTGCTTCTAATAAGCTTTTATTTCTGCCTCTGGCTGTCATCCAGGTATACGGACTGGCATAAATGTGCTTTAATTGGCCATTCATTTCGCATGCGGCATTACCTCAGGATCCATTGTGGAGTGCTAACTCGCTCGTTTTAAGAATGCTTTCATGGTTTAACTTTACCTTCAGAGCGGGACAGTGGCATCGGTCGGTGGGGAGCTGAGCTGGCATGGACAGCATTCTGTGGAGGTATCCTGTGACCAGTGGGGCCGCTGTGGGGTTGTGGGTTACTACAGGTTCACACTGGTCAGATTGAAAATAAAAAAATACATGAAACCGTGTTAAATTATTCAAATGTAGACCAAGATAATCAATTATATGCTTTGAATGGGATATGTGGGGGATTTTCTACATTAGTATGTGCATAGTGCATGCATGCATATTCTTGTGAAATGCTTAACACTGGCAAACTGTGTTGTGGTAAATATATCATTTGGTGCTGTGAAGTCATTAATATGAGTTCAATTCTGATGACTTTGGGAAGAGTATTTGTACTTTTTTTTTTTTCAGCATTACTGTGCAACATTAAAGAGTACATATACTGTATATTGTAGCCAAACAGCTTTTTCTTCCAGCACTCATTTGTTCTCTGTGTCCTATAGTATTTGGTTTACGTTTTCCTGAGTGAGAAACCACTTAAAACTTTTCCGTTTAAAAGAAAGCTCTCTGAATCATTCGGAATGAATTGCCAACATAGTTAGACCATTTTGCTCAACCTGAATGACAAGTTATTTTTACTGAATCAAAACTATATAAACCATATAGCCTGATTCCTATGGAGCCCATAAAGGGACATTGTGGTGAGGAAAAAAAAAAAAAAAATACACACACATATTACATATACATATATATATATATATATATATATATATGAGATGGGAGGAAAAATAAGTCAATGCTATTGCATTCGCTCACAAAAAGTTTGTGTTCCTCCGAAAAACTTTGCGTTCGCTCACAAAATCTTTGCGTTCCCTCACAAAATGTTGGCGTTCCCAACAGAAACTTTGCATTCCCTAGCAAAAACATTTGTGTTCTCCGAAAAACTTTGCGTTCACTCACAAAATGTTTGTTCCCCCAACAGAAACTTTGCATTTCCTCGCAAAAACGTTTGTTTTCCTACGAAAAACTTTGCATTCGCTCACAAAATGTTTGCGTTCCCAACAGAGACTTAGCATTCTCAGCAAAAGTTTTGTTCTCTTTGCGATCAAATGCAAAGTTTCTCGGGGGAAGGCAAAACATTTGCGAGAGAACGCAAAAGCATTGACAAATAATTTTTCCTCCCATCTCATATTTTTTCCTTCACCATGTCCCTTTAGGGTCTCCGTAGATTATGAGCCTGTTCTTTTTAGTGAGTCCAAAACATACAGAGTACTGTTTTTTAATACATTTTAGTGTTGTCAAAAGTACCGACCGCGATACCAAGTCGGTACTGAAACGCTGTTGAGCGGATTTGTAAACACCTCTGATTGGCCTTTGTGTTCACGTGCTCATCAGATATGTCTGTCATTGGCTACAAGGATCAGCGCTTCCAAAACATGTTGTAAATAGACATTAATGACGCTCTTCACCGAGTGCTTACACAGATACACACGGGAGCGTTTGAAAGCAGCGAATTGATAGACGCCTGCTTTCAAAGGCTCCCGCTCCCACTTTCAAAACGCTTTCAAATTCAAACACTTCCGAGTGCTTTCAAATGCTCCTGTGTGTTGATCATTGTAGCCAATCACAAACATATCTGATGAGCACGTGAACACTAAGGCCAATCAGAGGTGTTTACGAATCCACTCAACAGCGTTCAAAGTCATATTTTTAAAATTTCAGTACCGACTTGGTATCGCGGTCGGTACTTTTGACAACACTAATACATTTAATTTATTAATACATGTATCATGACTGGAATCTTAATATTCCCATACTCTTACCCCAATAAAACTGGCTCAGTAAACTGTGGCCCCTAAGGAGTTGGTCAAATGTGTTGCCTAATTACGTGACCAGCCCTGTTGGCCACTTGGACCATTCCACTTCCATGTGGAAAATGCTAAGGAAACATTATCCCAAATGCTGAGAAGGGGGATTAGCACACAATTGTAAAGACCATGTACCAATTACAACATTGAGCAGGGATGTGGATTTTCTCTAATCCAATCGTTTAAGACAGTATGTTGCCTTTAATTAATCAGAAATTATTGACCAGAGCAACTCGAGCTAAAAGGATGCCCTCAAGGGTTTTGTCCACAGTGGAAACATTCAGTCCAAGAACAATACATGGATATTGCTATGGCTCTGTTCCAAAACCTACTTCAATGCCTATGTGGACAGCATTTTAAGACAGTTTCAAAAGGTAGAATACATTCTCTAATCCAAATTCTGAGGCAACAAACCCAAAAGAGCCCATGTTACACCGCTGTTTATCAATTTGCACTGGCTTACGGTTACAGATTGCATCAGGTTCAAGACATTGGTGCTTGCCTACAGAAAGACCACAGGTCTCTCTCACGAGTCTACATGCCCTCCAGGAACCTGCGGTCAGTAAGTGAGCGGCGCCTTGTGGTACCATCACAGAGAAGCACAAAATCACTCTCAAGAACATTTTCATTTGTTGCTGGTGGAATGATCTTCCAAACCCTATCAGCCAAATCCCTAACAATTTTTTAAGAAGCAGCTGAAACGTCTTCCATCGCTTCCATGAGCACTTAAAGGGATAGTTCACCAAAAAAAACAACGTCTCCTACGCTGTTGATATTGTAAACACAGTGCAGCACTTCCGGGTTCTACATCAAAACACCGGCTCAGTATTGGCCGACGCTGTACAACCCGGAAGTGCTGCACTGTGTTTATACCATCAACAGAAATTGTTGAATAAAGTCGTTATTTTTCTTTTTTCTTATTGTGCACAAAAAATATTCTCGTCGTTTCATAACATTAAGGTTGAACCACTGTAGTCACATGGACTATTTTAAAGATGTCTTTACTACCTTTCTGGGCCTTGAAATTGGTTATGATGTTGCTGTGTATAGGGAGGTTAGAAAGCTCTCGGATTTCATCAGAAATATCTTAATTTGTGTTCCGAAGATGAACCAAGGTCTTACGGGTTTGGAACGACATGAGGGTGAGTAATTAATGACAGAAATTTCATTTTTGGGTGAACTAACCCTTTAATGTATTACTTAATGAAATTCTTGACCTTGGCCATTGGTCTTCTGTGCACGGCCGAGTGACGTGAGCGTTCGTGAGACTCTGTTAGCGCCGCAGTTCACTCTGTCTTGACCAGATAAAGCACACAAGTCGTGAGAAATCAAAATGAACAAACACACAACATGAAATACATTGCCTAGAAATCCCAAAAAAAGTATCCATGTATTTTTTTCACTGAGCCAAATATCACCGGACCGGAACTCTGTTTGTCTGATGACAGCAAGAATGAGTTCTGAGTTGACAGATGCGAACTTATATGATAACTTCTTGTTGCGATTTCGTGTCGTGTTTTTGTTAATCTTGATTTCTCACAACTTGTGTGCTTTGTCTGGAAAAGACGTGATTTTGTTAAATAATATATTAAATTTCTATTAGTTTTTTACTAAACCCTATCGTATACCCCCAGAACACTTGAAACATACGGCACGTGTCACATGGGATCATTCTGTGATACTTTTGTGTTTTTTTTAAAAAAGCTTGATGCTGGCCACTATTCACTGCCATTATATGGACAAGCGCATGCGGGACATTTTTTATTTTTTTTATTCTCCTTTTGTGGTCCATAAAAGAAAGAAGGGCATTCGACATTAGAACACCACCAGTAAATGATGACTTCATTTTCATTTTAGGGTGAACTAAGCCTTAAAAAAAAAAAATAAATAAACTATTTCACCATCTACTTCACTATATTACTTTGTCTATGCTCTCACTATTTCTTAATCCCTCCCTCTTCTAGCTTGGACTATCCTGAGTGATGGCTGAAACTTTGTATTACTAGCACTTTGTGTGTTTATTTCATCTTAAAGAGGCATCTCCTGTATTCTGTAAGCCGCTTTGTATAAAAGCATTGCTAAATGAATAAATGTAAATATATCTGTCACAGAGAATAAATCCCATAATGCACTGCAATGAGATCAGTTAAATAATATTTAAAAAAAAATAAAAAAAACACTGAAAACAGCTGAGGAAATGAGAAAGATTATTATAAATACACACCAAAAACTGAAATTTTCAGTCAGTGCCTTAAACTTTAGTCTATTACTCAAACAAAACCACCACAAGAGCCCTTATGAGGAAGCTGTCTATGTAGGCAGTAGACGGCAAGGTAGCTCACTTGATTTTGGAACAGAGCCTTTGAAAACACAACTGATAAAACAAAAAGGGACAGTTCAATCTTTCACACATTACTTGAAAGAATAATGTTATTCAAAAGCAGTGTTAAAATGTGACTGGCCTGTCGAGATTTTATTTTATGAATATGTCAAGCCTTTGAGTTTACTGCAAAAATTATGGGCTAGGTTTACAGTCGGTTAGGAAGGATCAAAGAATCTTTATCATGAACAGTGCAGCACCATAAACCTGAACATCTTACCGTAACTCCAGGAGAATCGCAGCATCTGTCCAGGTCAGCTATTCTAGCGTCACAGAAGATCAGAATCTCTTGAAGCTCAATCTGTAAAGGTAAACTGACATTTTACTGGACTTTCAGTAAACCTTATTCAATTTTGACCTGCATCAGGTTCAGACTTAAGTTAGTGAAGTTCCCTTAATCTATAAGTGGTTTCTATCATAGTTTGAGGGAGCTTTCACATTCACTATCTGTAATAAATGTGCCAAGTGTTTGCATTCAAATTCAGAGTGTAGCCTCATATATGACCAATGATGAGAACCTCTGTCCAAAACTCACATCCACTGGACGTCCATCCTCCACTCGAGTGGTGATGAAGGTGCGTCCGCTGACTTCCATGCCAGACCTTTCAGCAGTCACCTGACGTTCAATTAATTTGCAGTCCAGGTAGATGGAGACGGCGTTGCTCTCGACAGAAACACCCAGCTTGTGAAACTGTCGATCGAAGAGGGCGTGCAGGTCTCGGTTCTTGAAGGTGTACAGGAGGCTGTTCTTCAGAAAACCCTGAGCTAAAAACTCTACTGTTTTTTTAGCCCCATCCACTATTAATGACACCTAAATGAAGTACAGAAGAAGAGATGAACATTAGTGGCTCATTAAGACAGTTAATGAGATAAGCTGACTGAAGTCTGATGAGATTGCCTTTGCAAAAAAGTACCATTTAAAAAACGATAATTTTGTCAGTCTTGCAGGAGTTATTGGTTTTAAGCATACCCTGATTGATCAACGTCTATTTTACAGATAAAAAATAAATCAATAAAAATAAAAATCTAAATAAAAATCTAAATAAAATCTTGGATCTTTTACATACCTGTGTATCTCCACTTTTATCAAAGATCTGCAGAACAAACCAGCGATCTTTCTTTGTGGTTTTTCTGAGCCGGAACGTGGCAATAATGGAGTATTCATGAGGAAGTCCATTTGGGAACACAGATCTTTAGACAAGAGACACCAACATCAACAATTAAGGTTTTTCAAAATAAAAAGTAGAATACAAAACAAATACTACCGTTCCTAAGTTTGGGAGTAAGTAAGTCTCTTATGGTGCGTTCACCCTAGACGCGAATGAAGCGTTACGTGCGAGTGATTTACATGTTAAGTCAATGCAAAGACGCGATAGACATCCTGCGGCGCAAATTGAGCGTTTCGGGCATTTGACGCGCGTAACGCATGATTTACGCGAGTTGAAAAATCTGAACTTTGGCGAATAATCGCGCCAAGTTAACCAATCATTAGCTTGCTCTAGCAGTGACATGATTACGGCGTAGCAAGCGGAGGCAGAAATCCGAAACAACAATGGAGGACAAAATCATCGTCGCTGTATGTGGATACCCGGAGCTGTAAGATACATCTTCGTACTTTTATAGAAACAGGAATAAAAAGGATCTTGCTTGGAAGAAAGTGAGTGAGGAGGTCGGACAATCTGGTGAGTTGTAAAAAAACGCTCTTTACTCAATTTGAGCTATAGCTCAAATTTTATATTATATATATAGATAGATACACACATATTGAGACTACAAGCTAGCTAAAGCCGGCAAATTGAGCTTATTTGCCGTATTTTACAACTACTTTCCCGCTGACAAGTTGATGTGTTCATTCAGAGGAAGTGTGCAGAAACGAGACTGGAGCCGTCTGGCAGAACCCCCTCTCATGACGCGAATTCGCGTCTGTTGTGAAGTGAATTTCACGCGCGAATGAAGCAAATTTCACGCGCGAATAGCGCAATTTATTCTGGTGTGAATGCCTCATTACGCTTACCAATTAAGGCTTGAATCAAATTTACAGTAAAAACACTAAAACTGTGAAATATTATTGTTATTGTGAAATAATATTAATAAATACAGTAAAATTGTGAAATATTATTGTTATTGTGAAATAATATTAATAAACGGTTGTGCTGCTTAATATTTTTGTGGAAACTGTGATACAGTTTTTCAGGATCCTTTGATGAATAGAATGTTCAAAATGTCTTGGATGTTACTTTTGGACAATTTAAAGCATCAATGCAAAATAAAAGTATTAATTTCTTTAAAAAAAAAAAAAAAAAAAAAAAAAAAAATCAATCTTACTGTCCCAAACTTTTGAACAGTAATAGACCAGGTCTAGCTGTTACACTCTTTACTCCAGTAAATTATTCTCAGGATGGTTTTATGCCATTTAATGCAACTAATTCCACCAGAAACACCCTTTATGTAAGAAAATAAGTGACAAACATAAGCATTTAATTAAATACAGTATCTCATTCAACAAGAAAGACATCAACAGTGAAAATAAATGAAACAGTGAATTGTTTATGAAATGGTACAGTACATGAACTGCCCAAAAAAAAACTAAATGAATCAGACTTCCTAACAAGAACGTTCTAGAAAAGCATCTTTGATTATTGCTTCAGTTCAGCAGTAAAGTGCTATTTTCAGTCATTTGTCATTTAACACAGTCACTATATATTAAAAGCAACATATTGTACATGAAATCACAGTTAACTTGTGTTATTAATATAGCTTCAATAACTGATGTTAGTGCGCTGGCATCTATGTTCTCCTCAGTATTTTCTCTTTAGTCTTGCCTGAAAAGTTCATCAAATCAAAAACAATGTAAATGTGTCCATTCATAACAGGAGATCATCCTATTGTTTGAAACCACTGAGATGTTTTCATTGGTCTAAAAACAGTAGCTGTGACTAAATGCAAACCCAAGGAACAAGACACTAAAAATATGCTTTAAAGAACTTTTGAAGCTTCTATCTGGTTATTAAAATTGTTGAAAGAATAATATTACATTTATGAGTGAATCTCATAACACTGTAAGTGTTGCAAAAAGAATTACTCCCCATTTTCCTTTTTCATTTCTTTCACACACTATTTGGTAATTTACTGGCACTTCATCAAACACAATCAGGAAAACTGACAATGGGGAAATTTCATGTTTGAATACTTTAAAAGGACAAAAGAGAATGAGAGAGAGAGAGAGATCAGACTTGCAAGAGACAGGCTGAAAATGAGTTTCTGTTCAAATAGATCATTCTCTATTCTCTCTAAGCACATCTGCATAGCGTGTCTCCTGCTTTCACAGGCTGAATAGAGAAAATGCACATTATTAAAATGATATATACTCTGACTTTACATGCTGGCAAGATCAAATGCTTTTGGATAAGAGGAAGACACAGGAGAGAGGCTTATGGGAAACTAGTCTAGACGTATTTTGGGACAATGGCCGGATTATTACTAAAACTGACCACAAAATTTTCAAACGCATTTGGTTTGCTTACTCGAAGGCATACTTCACTCATGAATGAAAATTGTCATTTACTTACCCTTAAGATGCTGTGGAACACAAAGGAAAATATATGGAAGGCTTGAGAAGATGAGAGGATTTTCAGTGAATAATGCTTTAAAATTTCTCAAAAAAAAAAAAAAAAAAAAAATCATGTTAAGTGCAAAAAGAATCATATTGGCCACGTGCACACTGCAGCTAAATTCGGTTGTCAATTCACCTTGTAGTGAAGAAAGAAATTTGTGAAGTTTTGGAAAGTCTAAAGGATTCCAAGAGAATTCCATCTAACATTTGTCTAGACAAGAAAATAGATACGCTTACAACAATAACTTAAAACAAGACAAAGACTTTTATGGATTTGCTGAGTAATTGATTTTATGACTACAACACTAAATTAGACTTAATACGACCAGCCGGTGGAATGGACTTGTGTTGAGCGAGACCTCATAAGTGAGGGCAGTGTTTCGAAGCGCACCAACCTGGGCACCGTGACATCAATTCACTTCATCACTGAGCTGTTAAATAAGGACATCAGAGGCCATATGCCAAATATGATGGGATGTAACACTCTAACGCAGCCCATTTTAAACTAATCTCTGAACATTCAGATTAATAAGCAAATAAATGCTGCCATTGCTACAAAAAGTATCTCACAGTTGCCATAAGTTTATTCACCCATGCATAACATAACACAACATAACGATTAAAGTGTCCCGCATTTTGATATAATATAATTAATATAATATAATATAACACAAGTGCAAATGTGATATTGATTTTATACAACAGTTCAATAAATAAGAGGTTAATATTGTTTTATATTTTAGACACAATATTGTCTGCTTAAGTGCAATTTTGCCAATAAAAATATATCCTATAAAGCCAGTGCAGAACTGTTGTGCGTCCCTAAGCAACACACAGCGGTGCTTCGTTTCTGAATGAATCCACGTTTTGAGTGACTCAATCAGGTGAACCAATGATTTAATGGTCCATTCATAAAGAGAGCCATTTACTTAATTCCTGAATGAATCGGTCCTTTGAACAAAGTGAATGAATGAATGACTCAATTGGCCCTGTTTTAACAATCTAAGCACATGGTCTGAAGTGCACGGCGCAGGTACACTTATGGCGTGTCCGAAACCACTTTTGCTAGTTTGGTCGGCATGCCAGGCGCATGGTTTAAAAGGGTTGTACCTAGTCTCTTAATGAGTCATGGGTGTGTTTTGGGCATAACATGCCATCTCCCATTCCCTTTAAAAGCCAGGTGCGCTTGCACCATAGCGGATTTGCTATTTACATGGCGGAATATAGACACCATCAACCTGACGAGTCAGTTTAAATACATGTATGTATTGCTACGATTGGTCAAATTATTAGCCAATTTCATTTGTCATTACTGCAAATAATTAATTCTGATACATGCAATGACTATCCATTATGACATGTAGGCATTTTTATCTTTATGTACACAATAATAATCTTTTACATTGTAATCCTTTTATTTTTAATATTTGGCATGTTTGTGTGCTGCTGCGTGTCCTTGTGTTTGTAACAAGCAGAGTGTATGCACATTGTGCACTCGCCTATAGGCGTATATTACTAACGCGCCCTTTAAATAACAAACGAATACTGCACCATTGACTTTAGACCAGGTTTCAGTTGGTCAATGGAGCAGTCGTTTTCAGTTGCCTCAAAATAGCAACATGCCAACAATGCACCTGAACATACCTCGTTTTTAGACCAGCACGCCCATGGGCGAACAGATGGGTGCAAGTGCATTTGTTATTTAAACAACGTGGCGCAGGATGTGAAAATGAAACTGCGTCGGGCTGAAACTAGCAATAAACACTTGCATCGCGCCTGGCTTTGCATTGCGCCGGGTGTATGATAGGGCCCAATGACTTACTCATTTAGACATTTACTGACATTACATTTCACCTACTGGCAGTTTTAGTTTCTTATTTTAGAGCATCATTTCATTAAAAAAAAAAAAAAAAAAAATTCCATATTAATAAAAAAAAAAAAACTATTAAAAGTATAGTTCACCCAAAAATAAAAATTATGTCATCATTTACTCAACCTCATAGCCTAAAAGTTTGTGTAATAAACTGTTAAATCTAGGGATGTAACGATGCAACCGGAATCGGTTGAAAATCTATTAAAATATGTGATGATTCAAGTCGGTTGAGATGCTAAATGAATCGCGATACATTTGAGGATGGAAGTTTATATGAATGTATATCTGAGGAGAGCTGACTGGGTTCAGAAAAGTTTAGATGGTATTTTTATCATCTTACTTCCATACAATGCATTTTAAAGTAGTTTTTATAAGCGCGCAGCACTGCTTTGTTTACAGTGGTAACCAAGGAAGCGCTGTATTGCCGCTGTTCCATAAGCGCCACCTGCTGTCAAGACAGTGAATTTGCATTCTCATGCAGTCCGTCAGCTGTTATGAAGTTTTATGTAGCAGAATTTCAAAAAGTCTGAACATTTTTTCCTGCAAATGTTAAAAAATATACAATCTAATTTAAATTAAAAACTGCTCATGCTGCATGTATGCATCATCTTTGTTGGGATCGTGACTAAAATGCAGTGGTTGTTTCTATTTTAAATGGCTACGATAGTTCAGCCTGTAATAGAGCAAATAAACATCTTGTTCATGTACTCATATGAAGAGATTTCTTTTAATTGTATTATTCATTTATTTATTTGATTTAGGATGTGTTTTAAAATTTCAATTCAGTTTTGTTAAAAAGATTAAATCAAATAAAAAAAATATTTTTCTAAAGCTACTTTTTGTAATGTCTATTTGATGCTTTTCTTATTTAACACAATAATGACTTTAAATGATCATTTGGGAGTAATTTCCAATTTCCAGCCAAATGTGCAATTAATTAGATAATTGATTGCCACATCGTGTAATTAATTAGATTAAAATTTTTTAATAGATTGACACCCCTAAATATGAAAGTCAGTAAAGAGTGACAATGTGCGTGATACTATTGGCACTACGCAGCACTGAAAAAAAGAAAGAAAAAAAAAAAAAAAAAAAAAACATTCCACAAGTCTTCCACTGTCAATGGGTACAAAATGCTACCCCAAACTTATGCAATTATATGAGCCAGCATTATTATGTCTCTTTCATTTTCAAACAAACTGATTACAATTGTGTCTGGTGGTTTTGTGCTGATAGTGGCACAGAAACTACAGACTTCACCTTTAAGAGTTTTATTTTGGCCAAAAAAAAGAAAAGAAAATAGTCAGCCACACAGAAACGGCAACTTTAAGACAAAGAAAAAGCCTTAGAAGTCTCAGCCTTAGCAGTGGACTGAATAAATGTGCGGTATGCCTACTACAGATAGTGCCTTTTATTAACATCAACTCAGGACTAATGGGCAAACATCAAGTCACACAATTAATATTCATGAGCAAAGCTCATAAGCTTTATATTGTGCACCCCCAACACTTTTCAGATCATTCCCACGCTCCCGGCCTCTCATAAAAATGAATACCGAACATGCAATTAACACATCTTAGCAGAATCATCTGTGAAACAACTAATGGAAAATAGTCTGGGGGAGTGGAGCCTTCTCTTTCCATGTGACCGTATCAACTGGACGACAGGCCCGGCTGCATTTCCTGCAAGTAAAGTGAGAGATGTTTGGAGTTTGTGCTGGGGGCTCTTTGACCCCTCTTCTGCACCCCCTGACACCTCCAGCTGACTAACGCCATCACCTGTCAGGGTTCAGCTTAATTGAGGTCTGGCGGGGTGTGTGTATGTGTCTGTGTGGGGGTCCGGGTAGACAACTTGGCATTCTCGTCCCCCAAAACTGCACTCCACCTCCAGTCAAGGAGACTCACAGTTGGTCCCTGAGGGCCGGTCTGAGCGGCAGAGAGAAAGCCCCACAGCAGGCCGCTGACCACCAAGCGCTAGATAGAGCAACAGATCGCAAATCATCGGACCCACGGCCCCTTCAAGGTCCCAGGGAGCAAACAGTGTGTTTACAGTTGTATAAAAAAACGCTAAAAATATCCTCCCTTTCCCTGTGCAGATGACATGGTGTTATTTTTCACTGGTGAAACGTATGGAGGTACAAGAGACGTCCACTGGGTGCTGAATCTCTGTGGCCAACCCAGCAGGTGTGCTTGAAACCAGAGAATAATCAATTAGACTCAACTAAAGACTATGATGAAACACAAATTAACAAATGACCTACAAACCCTAAACAATGTACTACATTAGTGCGCAATGCAGAGTGTTTTTCCATATTAGGATATAGTAGCTCCAAAATATTGGACTTTTGGACACTTCATGTATTAATCTTATTGCTTTAGATAAATGATCAAACCAAGTGGCATTTGCAAAAACAAATTATGCTAGACCTTTTCTCAGAACCTCTTCTAGCAATTACATTTAACTAACTGGTCCCAGGGACATTTTTAATAGATTTATGTAGTCAGTTCTCCTTAAGTTTACACAGATGTAGCCCATCACATTAACTATGAGCATACTGAAAGTGTCCAAATGCTTTGTCTTAATCTTGAACCGTATCCTAAAGCAATAAGTAACGAGAGGCTGTGTGATACAGTAATTATATCACAAGAGAGGGTCAACCTAAAAGAACATACACTACAGTTCAAATGTCTGAGGACAGTAATGTTTTTTTGGGGGGAAGCAATTATTTTTATTCAGCAAGGACACACTGATTAAATGTAAAGACATTTATAATGTTACAAAAGATTTCCATTTCAAATAAATGCTGTTCTTTGGAACTTTCTATTCTTTAAAGAATCAAGAAAAAAATAAATATCATGGTTTCCACAAAAATATTAAGCGGCCCAACTGTTTTGAACATTGATTACAATAATAAATAATAACAGAAATATTTCCTGGGCACAGAATCAGCATAATAGAATGATTTCTGAAGGATCCTGTGACACAGAAGACTGAAAATTCAGCAATATTTCACAATATTACTGTATTTGTATAAATGTAGCCTTGGGGAGCAAAAGAGATTTCTTTCAAAAACACACACACAAAAAAAACAACTTCTGAATCGTAGTGTACCAATGTTCAATAAATTGTAATATAGTTAATTATTTAATTCATGGTTGAAACTTTAAATTACTTGCAGTAAAATCTGTATTTTACAACAGCTTACAACAATTATATTTTGCTAGTGAAGCATGCCTGTGCTATCTTTCTTAAAGGGTTAGTTCACCCAAAAATGCAAATTCTGTCATTAATTACTCACCCTCATGTCGTTCCACACCTGTAAGACCTTCGTTCATCTTCAGAACACAAATTAAGATATTTTTGATGAAATCCAAGAGGTATATGACTCGTCCATAGACAGCGATTTAACCACCACTTTCAAGGTCCAGAAAGGTACTGAAGACATCGTTTAAACAGTCCACGTGACTGCAGTGGTTCAACCTTAATTTTATGAAGCGACGAGAATACTTTTTGTGCACAAAAACAAAAAAATAACGACTATTCAACAATTTCTTCTCTTCTGTGTCATTCTCCTACGCAGTTTACTTTCAGCGTTTTCAGGTTTTACATCAGAACACCGACCTTGAAAGTGGTGGTTAAATTGCTGTCTATGGAGGAGACATTAAAAATTTCATCAAAAATATCTTAATTTGTGTTCTGAAGATGTACGAAGGTCTTACAGGTTTAGAACGACATGAGGGTGAGTAATTAATGACAGAATTTTCATTTTTGGGTGAACTAACCCTTTAAATAAATGACAATAGGTTTGTGTCCACCGTGCATTAAAACACAGGAAATTAAAGCTGCGTTCCAGAAAACTCTAAACTCAGAATTCTCCTACTTCCTACTTGAAAATAACCACTGGAATGGCACTCAAGAACAGACATTAGACTTTGGAAAGTAGAACTATCAACCCCGACACAGAAGCACAATTTTAATTTGATGTAATTTCACTCATCCCACCTACGATTGATTTGAGTGTGCCAGGCACTATATCTCTAAGAAAAAATATTACAAATTGTTAGTCAAAAAATATTAAATATGAAATGCTCACAGCATCACAATTAAACCAAAATTACAAATGCAGCCTATTTCTAAATGCATTTGGCAGATGCTTTTATCCAAAGTGAATTGCATTCAAGTTGTATTTGATCACTTTATGAATTCCCTAGGAAACAAACCAAAATCTAGGTCTTGCTAGAGACATGCTTTAATGTCTAATGAGTTACAAAACGTAATGATAACAAAAAAAAAATTCTCACTTTTTGTCAGATGTTTTTAGTCAAAAACATCTTTTTTGTTTCTGTCATAATTAACATAATTAGTCATGGCACCACCCTATTTTGTTTATGTTTGGCTATGACGTATGGCCGACTTTGGAACGCTTTGAAGTCGGAAGTAGAAATTTCAACTTCAGACTTCCCACCTCCAACTCTGTCTGGAGCGCGTCAATCCCACCAGTTTTTCAGCAAACTACAAAGGAGTTCTTTTGAACATCAATTTGAACTTATTTGAGCTCTTTGGATTCATGAATATGCCGTGGGTTCTTGTGGTCTGGACAACTGACCTTGACAAAACACAGCGTACCATACGTACATCCATACATGTCCAAGGCTGTTATATGTAGATTAAACATACCAGCAATGTCTAACTAACATAGAAGCCCTCTTTGAACTTGGTGTCACCCTTGAGCTGTAAGTTATTAGAGTCATTTTAAGGCAATTAATATACAAGACATGATTCCCCATTATAGCTTGATTTCTCTTCTAGGCGGCACTCCATTACAGTCACCTCTCTTTCTCCTTGGTCGAGCCCACTGCCCGACGGTCTGCAAATTAATTCTGTCCAAATTATTCAACATGTCTCACGGCTCACCTCACGGTTTATCCTTATTAGCCAATGCGAGGGGAATTATATCAGCAAGCTCACGATATCTGGGTCATTCCATGTCAACACACCATTAAAAGAGTACGCGACATCTACCTAGTCTTCTACCGGATATCAGTTGAAGTGAAAGCAAGCTTACACCATGAGAAAATATCAGTTTGCTCTGCAGGAACCCAATAACGGCCTGGCATATTTTCAAAACCTGAGCGGTGGAAGCTCGTGCGAACCGCTCCGAGAAAGCAGTTGTTCAGCTAAGCAACCTGCGCTCTCTCTCATGGAGATTTATATGAGAATCTGTCAGAAAGGCGAACCGAAACACGCAACATGTGGATGTGGGCATTAATTCAAACTCCCATCATAACATGCTCATCACAGCACTGACTCTGCAAGGAACTGTCCTACTTTCTGCTCTCCAGATGCGAGAAGATTCTGCACATCATCGATCATGTCCAAACTACGTAAACATCCATATGGATATGCACATTTGCTGCAATAACTTCCAGCTTAGCCGTCACAGTTAGCTCTACATAGCGTTCAGACAAAACTACCATCTGACTGATGTGCGAGTGGAAAAATAAAAGGCACAATATCAAAACCTCATCAACATTTGCAGAACTTACTCTGTTGGTTTAAACAGGGGTTTATTCCCCAGTCTAAACAACAGCCTGTCATCCGTCACAATGCCTTTTCTGAGAAGGAACTTCTCGGCTAAATCGAATCCTGTAAACAAGAGGAGAAAAAGAAAAACATACATTACATTTATGCATTTGCCAGTCCAAAGAAATTTACAGTACATTTGAGTGTAAACATTTGGGGAATTGAAAACATGACCTTAGAGCTGTAAGCACCATGTTCTGCTAAAGAAACAATGTTAGCTTCAGGCTAAAGAGATTTTCACTAAATGTCGTCCCATACAAACTGCTGAACACACATCTTTTAAGAGGAATGATTAGTGTTAGCATGACATCACTGTATTGCTTTTCATAAAACATTCTGGTTTAGGGCCTGTCATAAACCTCTAAATATTAAACTTCTGCAATTTGTACAAACTTTATTTTGTAGATGATTTCAGCCTTTATAGGCACATTGTTTTGATACACTTTATACTTAAAGGGTTAGTTCACCCAAAAATGAAAATTCTATCATTAATAACTCACCCTCAAGTCATTCCAAACCCGGAAGACCTTCGTTCATCTTCAGAACACAAATTAAGATATTTCTGTCAGGACCACTATCGTCAAATATGATTGATAATTGCATGGAGTTTGTATTGGCGGTATGGTTCTGTTCTGGGCAAGAACTCCCTGTGCATCCATGCAGCCTAGCATGGATAAGAGCAGGGAGAGCAGCAATAGGGTAAACAGAGCAGAACCAACATATGCAGATATCATTAATGTCAATAATTTTTAAAAATACACATATTTCACAAATTAGTCTGATTCAGGGAAATCATAAGGCCAAATCCTGACTGACGAGAGGAGGAGCTGGGGATGGAGGAGGGTAATTAGCTCTTGAGAAATGCGATAGCTGCTGATAATACTGAGGAGCTTATATATGGATGATGTGATAGGCGTCGTATTCCTATAGGTTGACGCGAGTCACCTGGGAGTCAGCTGATGCGAGCTTGACTGACATGACCTGCCAGAACTGACGCTAACGCTGGGTTTTTGATAAAATCTGAGTTTTTTTTATCTCCCATAGAAAGCAAAGAAATTACCACATTCAAGGTCATTCTCCTACGCAGTTTACATTGAAGACACAATGCAGAGCTTCCATGTTTACGCCCGAACACCAGCTCATTATTTGTCGATGCTGTTCATGTGAGCGCCACGACACATGCGTGTAATGCTGACGCAGGAGTTGGCCAATACGGAGTCGGCGTTCTGACGTAAACACAGAAGCTCTGCAATGTGTCTTCAATGTAAACTGCGCGGGAGAATGACAGGGTAGAGAAGAAATTGTTAAATAAAGTCGTTATTTTTGTTTTGTTTTTGCGCACAAAAAGTATTCTCGTCGCTTCATAACATTAAGTTTGAACCACTGAAGTCATGTTGACTATTTTAATGATGTCTTTACTACTTTTCTGGACCTTGAATGTGGTAATTTCGTTGCTTTCTATGGGAGAAAAAAAAACGCACGGATTTCATCAAAAATATCTTAATATCGACATTAATGACAGAAATTTCATTTTTAGGTGAACTAACCCTTTAACTTTTTTGATAATCTCCTACTCTCCGACAGAATAGCAAATCTACCCTACAATGATGGCATTATGGTATCTGCATACCAAATCGTGATTGGACATTTTTCTTCCATTCATTTGTATATTAAATAGTGAGTGGTCTTTTCTTTCTTGCTCTCCATTTAACCATTAACACTACTGTTTAGTTAAGTTTTTTTTTTTTTTTTTTGTCTTTTATTCAGTAAGGATGCATTAAATTTATCAAATAAAAATTGTGACATTGTGAAATAGAAATTGTGACATTATAAATGTCTTTACTGTCACTAAAGACATTTATAATGTCTCAAAAATTTCTATTTCACATAAAGTAGCACTGTTTTCAACATTGATAAGAAATGTTTCTTGAGAAGCAAATCAACATATTAGATTGATTTCTGAAGGATCATGTGACACTAAAGACTGGAGTAATGATGCTGAAAACTTATATTAGCACATATATTAAAAAAAAAAGAAAATATTACGGTTTTTACTGTATTTTTGATCAAATTTGCTGCCTTGGTGAACATAAGACACTTCTTTCAAAAACATTGAAAAATCTTACCAACCATAAACTTTTGATTTGTAGCATATATACATCTTTACACATTGACTGTTGATTGATTCTTATGTGCAGCCAACAGATAGCAAAAACTCTGAACTGATGCTATATTTCACAGAATCAAATCTTAAAAATTAAGCTTACCTACAACAGTATTCTTTAGCTGGCTTGCAAAAACTGGTATTTCCTTCAGGAAATGCAACATTAACTGTATAAACTGCTCTGTCAGCTTCAGCCATGTACAGCATTAGGTATGTTTTAAACAGCCAGTTTGATGGTTAACAGCACTGCATAAAGATGAGCTGTGCTTGATTTCTATTTGTTTATACAGTATATCTTTGTTTGTACCTGTGAATTCTCTGTGAATGTTCACACTGGTATGCCATATCTCCTCCAGCTTTAAGGGTGGACATGTATGATCTGCAGAGGAGAGGAATATTATACATTAATGAAGCAACTGAACAGGTAATGCTTTAGCTTATTGAACTTATAGTTCACACTTTACTCCACAGAATATTTCTCAGGGTAGGTTTATTTTTTTTTTTTTACTTTTTGTATAGGCACATTACTTAAAGTCTTGGCTAGTTATTGCACATAAAAAAATATAAATAAATATTATATATTATATTATACATATATATATATATATATATATATATATATATATATATATGTGCCTGGTTTCACAGACAGGGTTTATATTAAGCCAGGATTAGGCCTTAGTTTAATTAGAACATTTAAGTAGCTTTTATAAACATACAGTAGGAGGGGAAAAAAAAAAAAAAAAAAAAAAAAAAAAAAAAACACATTACTGGTGTGCATCTTGAGACAAAACAATGGCACTGACATGTGCCCGGTTTCACAAACAAGGCTTAAACTTAGTCCCAGACTACAATGCATGTTTGAGCTGTTTTAACTGAAAGCAACTTTGACTGACATGTCTTAAAATATGTCAGTGCCATTGTTTTGTCTCAAAATGCACACCAGTAACGTTTTTTTTCTAAAGCACATTTATATAAGATACTTAAATATCCTAATTGAACTAAGGCCTAATCCAGGCTTAATCTAAGCCCTGTCTGTGAAACCTGAGGGCTGTTTCATAAAAGACGCTAAAAAAGCGGGGATTAAACTCCAACACCTGACTTGAATGAACCTAACAAATAAGTTGGGGCTAAAGCAGTTTCATAAAAGGTAATTGAAGTTCACGCAATCCCGCTAATTTGATCCAGGTTTACCTAGTCAAGATATTTGCGCGTGCATGCTTTTCTGAAGCAGCCCTAGAGGTCGATCATGGATCAAATTGATCCACCATAGCAAACAGCATACATTGTGTGCTATTTTATGCATTTGAGACATGGTGTTTTCCTCAGTGTATAACTTACATTTACAGATTTATTCTCCATCTGTAAATGTTAGAAAGTCATGCAAATATTTCCATTTTGCTGCTAAACTTCACAGTGAACGAGCGCTCTGCCAAACAGATGGAACGCAATAGGAGCACAATAATTCTGACTAAAATATACATTTTGCTAAAATAGATTATATATATACATATATGACCAGAAGTCTATATTTTAGTAATTATGGGCCTTGGAAAAGACTAACTGACTATGCTTTGGCTTTGTGCTATGGATCTAGTGTGAACAACAACCATGCATGTCACTTCTGCAGGCTGCATCTTACTCCAAGCTGTCACTCTTTTCATAGCTTCTGCTGGCTCTGAGACACTAGCTTGGTATTTCTCCTGCTCTTTGTCTAACAAAAAAAAAAAAAAAAAAAAAAAATCACTCATCACTAAATGAAAGCTTAAAATGAAGGCCTGATTATTTCAGGGGCCTTGTCACAAGTCCATTGATTTAGAATTTCTGTGTTACTTTTGCTATATTTTCACACCTAAAACAATGATTTTGTAATCCTCTTGTACCACTGTCCTCTTTTGGGCTAATATATAAGTCTTCTGACAGTTCTCTCCCAAGTGGTTCCATTGTTGTCAGCAATAAGTCTGAGAACGATTCAGTGGGCTATATAATACTTAATTTTTAAGAAATGACTTCTCTTTAAATGTTTTGGTTCACCATACTTACCTTTTAATCAAAAATTGCCTTAAACTTAGACCAAAATATTTTTATTTAGTTCTATTTAGTAACTTTCAGGATGGTGTACTCATTCTTGCAACACAACATTTTATCACTTTGATAAGAAAATCTTATTTTCCTGAATAATTTTGGCACGCTTTGGTAATTGATCAAGCAGACTTGCTGGAACATTATATCTCTATAGATCCCTAACATGTCTTCTAAGTAAAGAGTAATTGATGAATTTAAGTTTCAGAGAGGATGTTTATGCCATTTATGGCATATATAAAATTGAACATTTTGTATCATATTGTATCATTTATCATTGTAGCTTTATTTAAGTTGATTTTCTGTATACTGTATATTATTTGTGGACTGATAGTGGTTAATAAAGTCAAATAATTATATGTGAGAGAGTCAGCTGTAATATCATTGCGTTCCTATTGGTCAGTGTTAGAGGAGCTCAGCTTAGCCTGACAGTTAGCCTGCCCCGGACCAGGTTAGTTTCCCAGCATAAGTTGCCAGAGTAACTGAGTTTGAACTAATTTAAGTTTGCTTTATGAAACAGAATTCACTGACAATAAGTCTGACTAACTAAAATAAGCCTGGCTTGTATTGTAATCTTGTTCTATGAAACAGCCCTCGGGCCTATATTTTACGTTCATTGGAAAACATGCATATTTATATACAAATGTTTAAGTAGTTTGAGAGCATTGGAAGACTGACTATTATAATGATTCGCAAAGCTTCATGGGAGTAAGCAGCGGTTACTTTGTCATGGTTCCTGCTGGAATTTTTTCAGAATCATGGGTAATGTAGGTTTTCATCAAGAATTCCACTGTTAAACATGATTATTTGAAAAACAAGTTGAAATAATAAGAGCTGATGGCTTCAAAACAAAAACATACATTAATTAACAACCTTGTAGCTCACAGTCTATCTGAATTTAACAGTTTATAAGTTATAGA
The DNA here is from genome assembly GCF_019924925.1 of Ctenopharyngodon idella. Lineage (NCBI taxonomy): Eukaryota > Metazoa > Chordata > Actinopteri > Cypriniformes > Xenocyprididae > Ctenopharyngodon > Ctenopharyngodon idella. Next base: position 18,153,843 of record NC_067232.1, on the reverse strand, counting down.
TAAAAACCACTTCCCCTATGGAGTAAATTAATAGGATTTTTATTTCCGAAACGCCACTTTTGCACTCTAGTCTTTTCATTGAAGCGGAACTAGTAAAACAACTATGAAACAGCAAATATATAAAATGTATAATCCCAAACTATTGTTTTGGTTGACGGATATTGTAAATTTATAAACTGTAAGCAAATTACAAAATGTAATGTGTGACAACTTGCCCCAACCTGATATTTATTTAAAACACCCCATTCAATATTTCAGTCAAAATCCATCTTTGTTATATAGTTGACTTTTGCATTAAAATATCCCAGTTTTAATTCAGTAGTTACCGAAGTAGTACTGAGACCCCAATGTGACAACTAGCCCCGGTCAACCCTCCAATAACATTGGCAACCTGATATTGCTGAAGGACGAATTCTGCTTCATCAACAACAATCATACCAAATAAAAAGGATGCTCACACAGACACAAATGCAAAAACACACAAACATATCTACATCCACAGCCGCACCCCCACAAAACCCCCAGCATTAATAGGAAATTCCAAAAATCAGCACATCTGCTGGCAAACTGCCGACTCTTAAGGAGAAGGAGCACATGCTGTAAATCCTCTCTAAATCTCTTCCTGGATGTCACGCTCGCACAGTGGATCACGGGAGATAGCAATTCACTCAGCTGGCAAAAATATTGCTTGCCTGTCCTCTTGTTCAGGGGACTCTCATTCGTGGGCATTTACACTGTGTAATAATATTCCTTAAACCGCCTCAGGGTAATCTGAATGGGGCCAATAAAGCAATTCTATCGGACACATAACACCACAGCGGATGTGTCCCGGTGCCTTCTGACTAACGCCACCCGGGTCAAGGGCTTGACGCCATGTCCTCGCAGGAAGGAATTTCAAATAGCTGTGCAAGAGTCCCTGCTTCTTAAAGAAGGGCGAGACGCCTTTCATCACAAACAATTCATTTGCATACAAGAATACCAAACAAGAAAGCCAAAACAGAGCGCTAATTAACGCGATGACAGCGGTGCTCTGCGCTAGAGCGGTGAAGTCAACATTGACCTCTTGTGCAGAGACGAACAAGGCTTGAAAAACCAAACAGACGTAATCTCTTCTAATCAAACCTTTTGTAAACTGACAAGAATAAGCAAACATCTTGGTGACAGCATACATACCTATTCTCTCATTCACTGCCATTCCTGAAGTAAAAGGAATGGTATTTACGATCCACAGGAAAACAGTCCATCTGAGATAGTGAATCATGTCGTCTTTGGCACATGAGAAAGGGCTCCTTGAAAACCTAGAAATAGAAGCAACGTCACTTTTACAACTCTTTGATGCTCTTCTGGGTAACCCAACACCACTTGTTACTGTCTGTATGATGACTGATTGCTTCTTTTTGATATTCCTTCACAATTCAGTTACTTTTCAATAGGTTTTACTGATAAACAACCATTTAAACTAACTTTAGTGTCCTATAATCAAGGATATCAAACGAATATAAGCTACTTTATCAGATAGAAATATGCAGGAATGGATCATGCTGTGTAAAATTCGTCTAGCGCTTCAATTATGTGGTGAAACGTCTTAACGTAAAATGTCAAGTGTGACATTTCACTCCTCAGAATAAACTCCAGCAGGCCAGAGTAAGTTTCCAGCATGAGGTGCTTCTAGGGGACCCAGTGCCAGATTCCTGTAAACTAATACGATCCGTTACCCACCGCTGACTGTTGTTATTGAGCTCTTAAGTAACAGGGCAAACAAATTGCGCTAAATAATTTAACACTTGCTATGGAGTTTTAAAACACATGCAGTTTTGTAGGCTACAATCATTAGTGCATCTCTGCACATAAACATGGAGTAAATTGGTCTGTTGTGAACTTCAAACTCAAGTTCAAAGTTTAAACTTTCAAGAAAGAAATATACTGAAAATGTGCAATCTCTAATTAAAGCTAAGAAAATATGTTTTGTAAACAGAATGCAGTACTACATGGGTAGTGTAGCTTACACAATAAAATAGTGAATAGTGAAAATAGTGAATGAAAAATATGAATTAATTGAAGTAAAATCAAAGCTCCAACCTGAAGTGATGAGTTAAATAATATTATAAATAAAAAAAATATGAGTTAAATATGAGCACTTATTTAGGCTTTACGGATTAATAAAATCAAAATAAAAAATCTGAAAACTCATAATATCAATCAAAAATGACAAATTTTGGTACACATTTATGGAAACCAATTATATGCTGCTCACTGATTATACAAACAATTCTTTTTTGCGCTATGTGGAATTTTGTACTTGTATTTTTAAACGTGAATTTTAACACTTTATGCTTTCCCGACTTAAAATCTTGTTTATTAAAAAAGTTCATCTGCATGTTATGTCAACTAACTAATAAACACTAAAAAGAATATAGATTACTAAATTAGAGAAACTGTATAATTTTATTTGCATTTCGTGAAGCTAAAGCTTGAGTGTACTGATCTGATATCATTATATTAATCCATCAATAATAGTAGGCTACTCAAACGCCACGTGCACTTGTTTAATAATAAATAAACGGAATTAATATAATCAAAATAGCCTCTTAAAACTTAATCCAAACTGACTAAACAATAAAACATAGAGCTGATGCTTAAATGTGTCACGTGCATGGTCAAAAGCTACCGTTTACTGCAATTTCTCTGTGTAACCGACTGATGATAAATCAGCAATGCTGAACATTCAGTCTCTCTCTCTCTTTGAAGTACACGAACGCCGACAGCACAGGACTCACAGTGTCGTGTTAAACTCAGATGACATCAAACATGATTATTTGAAAATGACACCGCACACATAGTAAGCAAAAACACCTACAAAGTCACAGCAACCAAGATAAATGAACACCGGCTACTTACATTTGCTGAGAAAGTTTATTATTCCAGCGTAAACACACAGCACAAGCAATTCCTGTTTGGCTAATTAGCGCATTTTAGGCAGCTGTGGGTCCAAAGCACACTTGCAAATAAAAGTGAGAATGAAAGCTCGTGCAGGAACCGTGTCCTTATTTGTCGCACTGCCTGACCCTCCCACCCACTCATTAGAGCACCACACATCAGGACGGACAGGACACTCTGAGGGGCTCCCTGTGGAACACGCTACAGTACACAGGGTACTTGACCAATAGCATGGATACTAACTTTTTTTTTCTTTTTTTTTAATTAGAGGTCAACGTTTTAAGAAAAACTTTAAATAAAAAGTAAGAACATTTATATTTTATGTGCTTAAGTTTTTCCACATTTTTAATCAATTGTATACATTTTTAATTATTAATATGATGTCAACTGTCTGCAAGTATAATAATTATAATAGAATTTATTTAACAAAATAGAATTTGACAACAATGCTGTGGAAAATAGTTGAAGCAACTTTTAAATCAGCATTTTGTAATGTCAAAATTAAATTGATTTTGTTTGGCCATTAATATATAGGTATATTAATGTATACAGTATTTTAATGGGATTATTGTAAAGGTTATTGTAGTATATTGTATTATATTATATTATATTAGCCTTATATTAGCCTATATTATATTAGCATATATTATATTATATTTTATAAAACGGTTAGTTCCTGTCTTTGATTCTGATTGGTCAATAGCTGTGTTTAGTCACGATAAAACACGGCTATGACCGCTTCACCCAACGGTTCTGTGTATCACTACACAACACCCTTAGCAACCACTCTTAGCAATGTGAACTGTATGTTCTCAATTTATATTGTTCATTGAAGCTTACTGTATTATATACAAGAGTATTGTGAGAAAAAGATCGAGTGAACGAGTTTATTACCTGCATTCAGAT